>NC_072468.1:2534630-2634630 GCF_027596085.1 Anoplopoma fimbria
GCTAGCTCAGCAGGCACCCAAGGAGAGCGCTGCTCCATTTCCTTGCAAATTTCCAAGATTGTTAGACATGGTGAAGCATTAAGCTGCGAGTCAGACTACTTTGATGTTTTCACACCATTGTAACTTGGCTGAAATGTTAGAAGGTTTGTAAGCTGGCATTGAATGTTCTATTATCTGTACAACCTTTGTTTAGCCGTGACAATTCATTACAAATAGCTCTGGTATTCGGTAACGTTGCTGTAGAGTTGCCCAATGAGTTTGCTCAGGTACAATACAAGTGAAACATAACTCTGTCAGCACTAACACTGATTACTGAAGACAGTCAGTTAGTTAGTCAGGCAGGTTTGTCTGTGTTTGTGTGTCTTTATCTCTTCCTGGCACAAGCAACATGGCACATGGAAAAAGTTTTCTGCCAGTTAACACAGAACACCTTATACACTATATCCCTACTTTCACTCACATTGCATACCACCTCCATCTCTCACACACTGAGTCAGCCCTGCAGGTGGCAACGTGTTGATCTAAATGCGTGAGATGCAATCAGCAGCCAGAGGGTTGTGTGGAGTTCCTGCTCAGGCCTTCAGCCACACATCCTACTGATAACATGGCCCGATAACCACGGCCACACCGGAGCAAAGGATCAGGGGACGAGTAAGACTGACAGTGTAGACAGAACACTCTATGTGTAATTTCTTAGGTGTTACTCGGATGGTGTGACCCTGTGGAGAAAGTGAACAAGTGTTAGTTGGCAGTCTGTTCTGCTTCACGCTTGACTGTAGGCTGGACAGATTACACAAAGTATTAAATGGCATGTGGGAGCATGTTTAAAGTTTTGTTTTTTTTCCCGCGTGAGCATGCATGAAGGATGGCATTGTTGTTGGTCTCCTGCTAAAAAAAAAAAAACTAAACACACACCCAGTGAAGGCTGTAAAGTCCTGGTGGCAGGTGGACACAACCTTTTCCCGTCTCTGCTGATGGTCGTTAATTCTGTTCTCTGAAGCACCAGAGAAGAATAGACCCAGTGTAGTGCTGGGAGACCGGAATGAACCAGGAACAAGACTTTGGATACACACTTGTACAAACATACACACATGCAAAATGGAGGCCAGGAGTGCCAGCCTGGCAACTTCACAAATGACCCACGAGCCTAATAATGTTATTGCTTTGTAACACATTCTAAATAGATGTTATTTTAGTCTTGTGGCATTGCTGTAGTCAGTGCTTCTGCTTTTGTGTCATGTGGGTCTGTGTGTGTGTGTGTGTGTGTGTGTGTGTGTGTGTGTGTGTGTGTGTGTGTGTGTGTGTGTGTGTGTGTGTGTGTGTGTGTGTGTGTGTGTGTGTGTGTGTGTGTGTGTGTGTGCTGGTCAGGGGGTGCGGTTGTCTATCAGTGTCTGGCCTCGACTTAACCTCTCGCCCAGGCCGGTGTGTTGGCGGACTCTTTAAAAGCAGATAGAATTTCCTTTTGTTTGCCAGAGAGCAAGAGTCTGTCTGTATACGAGTGTTAGTGTGCCTGCCTGGCCCCGCTCCCATGTGTGACCGCCCTGGTTATGTAAAGATTTATATGGATGACAATGTACAGGCGTTTCAGGTTTTGACATGGTGACAACGCACTGCAGAGGGGTTACTCATTCAAAACCCTCCCCTCCGTCAGAGTTAATCATTAGCTACTTCGGCACAGTTGGTAGCCAAGTGGAATGTGGAGGGGTAATCCTCCGGCAAAATAGGCCACAAGTTCATTACATCACTTTTACAATAACCCATAATATGCCGGTCTTGACTAGACTGACACTTTCTATTGTTCTCTTCTATATATGTTAAAATCTGTTTTTCTTCTTATATCAACATTGAGAGCATTTTTGTGCAGGTGTTCACTTTCCACAGTGGCCAGCGTTGTGCAATAGTGATTGTAAGCTTCGGCGCCGCTTACCACAGGTATGTCTGTTGAGGGCTCGGCCAGGATCTCAATGGTGAGGCTTTTGTAAAGCTTGGGAGAGGCTGCTTGGGACTGTCCGAAGAAAAAGTGATCACACGTAGCGACTTATCAATTACTGGATATTCACATTTGAATGAAGGAACTCTACCCCAACCTCAGGAGGTCGGGGCGTTTAGCTCTCCAGAAAGGATTCTGTGTTGCCTTGAAAGATTAGCTAAAGATGCACATCTAGTGTGTTCATTGATTGGTGATGCAGGCGAGGCGTCATATTTCACAACTGGATATCTCTGCTGCTTCCAAATCTCTCTCTTTCTCTCTCTGGGTCCCATGATACCCCTCTGACCACACCCCTCCGCACACACACTGCATCTGAACACTTACCAGTCTCCAGGTGTCGGTTCACCGCAGTAATCTGTGCTAATTAAGATAATTTGTGGTTAATCTCTGCTTTACTTCTTCCAAAATGTGTTGCTCAATTTAATTTTGACACCGTTCACATAATATATGTGTGGGAGAAAGTGAAGGAGAAGAAGGGAGACAGTTATACTGTCGTACGCACTAATGACTAAACTTTTCCAATGATATTTTTGTCCTTATACTGGCTTCCTTCTTCATTTTTCTTCTCTTTAAAGTCAATTCCTTCACTCTCCACTTGTGTCTTCTTGCCTTCTTTTCTCTCCTCTCCTCTCCTCTTGTTTCTTTCCTTCTCAGATCCTTTCCTTTCCTTTCCTCTCCTCTGTCTCCTCTCCTCTCCTTCCTCACTGGAGTCCTTTGTCTCAGCGTGTAAGGCATCCCTGCAGTAACTGCGAGTGAGGATTGGAGGGGATTTCTGCTCTGCGGGAGGGTAAGAGGGCTTTGGGAGGAAAATCCTTCCAACCCTGCCGCGGATCTGCCAAGCAAATCAAGGCAGCAGGCGACGCTCCAGCTCAATCCTCCCCAGCCATGTCTCTGTCGGTGAAGCAGAGCAGTTGAACTCACCCCTGGACCCCCCCCCCCCCCCTCCCTTTATCTGCACTCTTTAAAATCCCTGTAAAATCTGTGGAACAGCCTTCAGTAGATTCCAGATGTGTTTTGTCTCTCTCACGGTGCTGTCAGTCTGCGGTGTACAATGTTCAGCCAAGAGGAACGCTCTCTTACCTGGCGTCCCTTCATGCTATGAGATGTGTTGGCTTACAAGGGGAGCTCTCTGCGGATACACATTTTTAAATTCTGTGCCATACTCTGCTGTTTGATCCATAATCTCGTATACAAAATATCTGCAACAAGTCCGTTTGTATGTGTGCTGTGCGGTGGCATGCATGTGCATTTGTTATTTACCACATAGTCCCTGTAGGCAAGCTGTGCCGTGACATTGTCAGGTAAGGTCATATAAAGAACACCTCATTTTAGATGCTGTTAATTATGCAGGAATGTGGTCAACTGCCATCACTTGGGAAGGTCATTTGCTGCTCACCCTATTAAAGGGCACACATCTCTACAGGTCTTGGTCTGCTTGTGTTGCGTTGGGGTACAACTGCTCATTTTTGTTGTGGTTTTTGCGATGCTACCTTTGCTCTGCTGACATCCTGTTTAAGGGTAAAACTAACTTTAAAAGGCTTCAGGTTTTGCTGAGGTCTTCCATTCGATGTCACACTGCAAATGTATTTACTCAAGATGTGTTTGTGTGTAGGTTTGTCTCTTCATGTTTATATATATTCTGTGGCTGTTTATGTGTACAATATTTATGCTGATGCTTCCATATTGCGGCCCCTAAGCAAGGGCGTCTGTTTCATCTAATTGAAGGTCAATATTTGCATTAGCATTCCTACAGACAACCTTCCTAGCTTGGTTTTACCAGAACACAGGCTACCACTGTACTTCAATAAAACCAGAGGGCCTGTCATATTCTAGTTTAGTACTGCCAAACCTATCTCACTACACTAAGGCACATTTGTACTCTGCCAAAATGCGGTGGGAAGGTCTTTCATGGCCCGCAATTATTCTGCAAGAGATGGGGGGAAAAAAAGTGTTTTCATTTTTGTAAAACCAATTAGAATCACCAAGTGGAGTCCTAAACTTTGCAAAGCCAGCAGGTTCTCTTGCTAAATACTACTGGGGAATGACTCTGGGAAACAGGGCACAAGGCTAATTAAATTCAGCAAGAGTGGGAATTCCCCAATTTGATGATACATTTTCTTATAGGGACAGGGGGGAAAAAAACAGCAACAGTGACTGGAAGAGAGAAAAGACAAACAGAATGCAATAGTCAGGCAATGATGCTTATCCCTGTGGTCTTTGGATTCAGATAAGTCAGAGCTGAAACAAATAGTCAATTAATCAATCAATTGACAGATAATATAGTCTATTTTGATAATTGATTGGGATTGTTTTATTCATTTTTCAAGCAAAGGTAATAGGGTAAAATGTTGAAAATTCTCTGGTTCTAGCCTCTTGAATGGCAGGATTTAATGCTTCTCTTTGGATTTTGGAGTTTTTTGGTCAGACAGAACAATACATTTGATGTCACCCTGAGCTCTACGAAGTTATGTTAAGTGTTTGACATGTCATAGACCGAATGAATCATTGTCAGATGAACACTAAAAATGTTCGTTGCAGCCCTCCTTGGGTCAAGTGTATGTTGCACGGATTTCCATTATTTTTTGGCAAATATTATATGTTAGGGGAGTGTTGTAACAAGAAAAGAGTTGTGTGATTAATCATTGTATCAAGTCTGCATTTATTTTTGTAACTTGGTTATTTATTTAGATAATCTGGTCAGAGGTGAACCAAAACCAGGGTTAGGAAAACCAACTGTAGCGAAAATTCTTCCAATTTTGGCTTATTACAACTTAATTTATTTTTTATAGCTCTGGTCATCAATTCCATGTTCTTTTTTTGCTAACATACTCACTAAAGTAATTGCTGATATATCAGAAAGCTGCAAAAATTACTAAAATGAATCTAATCAAAAGACACGAGCAGTCAGACAACGAGTCAGACTGCCACTGATCCTAATGTTAGTCTAAGATTATGTAAGGATAAACCCACATTTGTTCATTTAGGTGTCTGTCTGTAAACCTGAATAATCCTTGATGAGACGAAGCCAAACAAAAGGCATGGCAGCAGGTGAATCATCTCAGGCAGGATCAAGCTCCACAATGCAGCCTGAGTGAAGTAATCCCGTGTCATATTTGTCACACTGTCATGGTGGATTTACAGTAAGACCAATGGTCAGGTGATGGTGCTGCTCAGCATGAATGGCTCTATTGGGGAAGTCATGGAGGGGAGGTAGAGAAAACAGTTTGTTTGATATTGTAGATGTTCTGTCACACGGAGCTGCAGACAGATTCACCCCGGCGAAATTGATAAAATAAACAGATGATTAAAAAAAAAAGCTTGTGCCTCTCATCACAGGGCTTCATGTTTACCTTTTGCTGCTGGATGCTAAAGCTAAGGTTTTCACGTCCTTTCGGGGGAGCAAGGATGGAGGAGTTGTAGGTGGAGCTGAGGAACGAGGCAGAATGAAGGCAAATATTCGAGGCTAACACATGAAAGTCCTGAATCCATAAATCAATTTTCTCTACTGTACCCTCTTATCCTGTGCAGGATCTGCATCGTCTCCCAGCACATACTCGGATAGACTCACAGTAAGACTGTTTTCACAGTTTTGTTTATTTGGATATAATAAATATTATATGAATTATGATTTACAGCCATAACTAAGATTATAGCTTTGACTTTATAATGCATGGTGGCATATGTTTTAGAGAAAAGGACAATGATTTCTGTGGAAAGCTCTGCCTCTGAGGTGTTACACTGATTTCTCTTATGTAATCCTCCTGTCCTCAACAACCTAATACAGTCAGCAGTCCCAGTGTTTGCACCCAGGTAGTCCCCCACCTCCTCCCGTTTTCTCTGCTTTGCACTGTCAGCACAGTGCCAGGGAGCAACCCCAGCTGTGTCACTGCAGACTTGGATTTTTCATCAACACTCTGCAACTCTAATATGCTTAATGGCTCTGCGCTCGCCCCCTGAGGACCCCTGTCTTGCCCCAATGTCAGCTGATTGACAGGTTGCCGAACCAAGTGAAGTGGCTACGGGGAGGGACAAGATTGTTGTGCTAGAGTGGGCATATGATGCTTCTGGTGCATCCCGGGCCCAAGGGTGAACGCCATTTTCACTCTGACACCCACACTCAAAGGGAGACCAGATAGCTGCACGGCTTGTAGCATGTGACCAGCTCCTACGACTCCTATCTTCCTTGTTCTCCGTCTCTCTTTGTCTCACTACCAAGCTGTAGTAGTGTGCTTTCTGAGAAGCTGAACAGTATTCTTTGAGAGTACAGTAGCCGGAGCAGCAGGACTGGGTTCCCACTCACTGCCCCAGAGCAGGGTGTCCATTACTGAGGGAGTGCCGAAAGTACACAGAAGAGGGAGATCAGGAGAAGCCCTAGTAAGAGTTTTGGAGCGAGAGAGGGGGGTATAGAGTGGAGAAATCAATTTGTCTCTGAGCAACACTTAGATTGTTGCTCACTGTGTGCGATTACAGGATTTCCAAATTATTAGATTGTAAATCTTGAGTTAACCTCTTGAGCTAAATTACATGGGAGGGTTTTTTTTGTGTGTAAAAGCATAATGTTTCTTTGTCAGCCTGTGGGATGGATGATGTCTCCGGTATTGTGAGAGCAAGCTTTCCCTGTTGCTAAGCCTGCAACAGCCTTTCTTTTATTGGTCATAGTTGTTGGTTTTGGCTTGCATGATTGGTCTTGTTGTTATCAGCATTACAGATACACAATTCACAGGTTGGATGGCATACTCGATGGCTTTTGGAGAGGCTGCAAGGATGGGAAGAGGGCAACCTTTTCTTTTTTTTGAAGCTCATGTGCAGCCGCTAAACTTAAGAAGCAGCAGTTTGCTTTGCAGAGAGTATCATTGTTTCCTCCCATCAATCAGTGTAATTCGCTGTTTATTGCTTTTCTGTGTAACTACAGTGTTATCAGATTATCCTCGGTGCTGTTTCCACGGTGAACGTTATATTTCAGTGTGTTGTGTCTTTACTACTCTACTCTGTGTGTTATCAAACAAGCTTGTGTAAAGATAAAAAAAAAATGTTATCCCACCAAAGCCAGACTAAGCCTTTAGTCCGAGGGTGATATATATATATTTATTTTTTTTGTATGTCAGTAATTTGGGTGTTCTTTCAGTCTGTCGATGACTTTAGGCAGGACTAAAATATCTCTATTGGGTGACCATAATATTTTACACAGACACTGGTTGTTCCCAAACAGAGGCCCTGACTAATTTAGTGTCCAAAGCGAGATTTTAGCTGCTGCCCGTTGCATCGCAGCCTGTTGCACCACCTATCATTGTTTCTATACACTCACACAGAAACTGCATAACGTTGAGATTAAGCTATGCAGATCACACTTAAAATAAAAACTGTATTTCTCAAATTGTGTAGTTATTCCCGAAACACCCAAATAGTCTTTCCATTTTTCCGTAATGAATTTAAGGTTTCAGCATTTACGTTATTTTTTTAGCTATTTACTTAATTAGCATACATGATGTCATCCAAAGTAAGCTGGTATCACTCTGCTTCAGCAGTGATTAAGCTTTAATTCTATAGATGAACTCTTTATTCATCACATTACCACTGTTATTTATATATACATGATACAGTGTATTTAACTGATGTTAATCATATCACATTTTAAGGTCAGTTTCATTCTCACTCACTTTGGTAAGTCTTACTAAGTCAGTAATTATGTTTTGGGGGGCTTTTTTGCGCTATTTTGGAATAGTGTTATTAAAATGTTATTAGTAATAAATTGAAAACGTAAAGATTTTTGAATTTTGACTTGGTTTCCAAATGATGAATCCTATTTTAGCTTTGGTAATCCCCTTTCATCTAGTGCCACCATGAGGTTGCTATATTTCATTTTGTCCAATACTTTAGTTTATGACTAAATATCTTCAACACTAATGAGCTGAACCTTGTGTTAAATTAGCAAACAATAACATTCTACAATGCTAAACTAAGATAGTGATCATGTTGATATTACCTGCTATACATTAGGATGTCAGCATTTTACACTGTGAGCATGTTAGCATGCTGACATTAGTGTTAAGCTCAAAGAACTGCTTTTGCACACAGAGCCGCTAACATGACTGTAGACGCTTATATTACTTCAGTAACTCATTATATTTTTCAGTCACTAAACGTTACTACTTTTAACTTAATTAATTAACTTTATCTAATAATGATCTAATAACATACTTTCTGTTGTAGCTACTAAAAACTGGTAAGTTGATTTAATTTCTCCCACATTGTCAGTGTTATATTATAGGTACCATTGAATTCAACATAGCCAATATGCAGTATAGCCAGTCAGGTGAAGTATGTCCTTGTTTTACCCTTAAACTGAGAGAAGGTTCATGTTGATGTCTGAGTGAAGGCCAGACCTTTCAATCAACTAAACGCCTGTTGAGTCTTGCCAGACCACAATGAGCAGAGTGAAGACTGTGGGCTGACAACACTGACTCTGCCAAGACCTGCCTGAAGAGATTCTGTTGTGCTTGTGACAGTTTGTGTTTTTAGTAGGGTGTATAAGTGTACATAAATATATATATGTGTTCCTGACCATAAGATGTTCTCAGTGAATCTGAAACAGTCCTGATCTATGCTTCCATCTTTCCATAAATACAAACCTCAGCTCTCTCCTCTCTGTACCTCTTTCACTGTGATGCTTTTGTTCAGATGCTGGTTAACTTGTATGGTTTGAGTTTTCTTCATTTTGTAGTCAGGCTGCTTCTTTATTAGATTTCCACTTTCACTGGAGGGCACATCTTGACACTTGTTTAAGTTTTGTGGATTTATGCTTATGACTGCGTCAACGGCTACTTAAATGTACTATAAACACATTTTTATTCTTCCAGAAACCTATGCTGTTAGTTCGTCAGTTGTAAGTTAGCCTGTAAGCCTGCTGTAGCTGTTTGATTGCTTCATCTCTTCACGGTGAAATTTATACTCTGACTGACTAGATTACATTGATGTAATGCTTTTGAACAAAGGAGTCATATTGTTTATTGTTTTTCCGTTAGACTTTTTGTCGTTTTTAGAATACTTCATCATAATTAAGTTGAAATATCTTTATTGAAACCACTAATTAACTCTAAATAATTAAACATTTACTGAAGAGCGATTAAATAACTTTAAATCATTCTTTTGGATTCAGTTGTTTTCTTAATATTGTATGTCAAAACTGTTGTTGAGAACTGGAGTACTTAGTGCCTGTCAGAAGAAGAACCTGCCTGAATCTACAGCCACTGACCATAAAAAGTCAGCTGCAAGATTGTGAACCACGCCAAGGTTTCCCTTATCGGTCAGCTCTCTAGGAAATGAATGAACTTCTAGTGACCTGTTTGTTGTATAACTTATGTATAGTGTTTCAGTGACACAACTGTTAATTGTGAAGTGAATATACAGGAATTTGAACCCAGAGGAAATCAAGAGCCATGAACCACTATTTTTGTCCACAAGTTTCTTTAATGTCATGAAATAAAATGGTGCTCTGACATCAAACATCAGTGTGGTTTCAATTACCCTGTGTTGGCTGGTACAGGAAATATGTTTGCTGCACAATCATACATTATGTTTGAAAGGTCTGTGGTTAAAAGGGTAAATACCTCACAGTTTTTCATATACATATTCACATACAACTTCCTATCAAAATTAATTCCAGTCCTTCAATTCTTTCTCAAATTTAGACAATTTCTATTGTGTTTTGACTGAGGTCCATAAAAGAGGTGCGCAGCTGAATCATCAGGGTGAATTGGACCGCGCTGAGAACAGATGCAGTAAATTCAAAGCATGGAAAATATTGAAATCCCATCCACAAAAATGAAACTGTCAGAAAAAAAGAGTCTTTCTGTCCTGAATATCTCCACCGTACAAATACTCACCAACAAATACATAAAAACTTGTCAGTTTGCTGTCATTACAGGAAATACCTTATAGATGTTTCACTTTGGCTATGTGCAACTCTTCAGGTTTAGTCTTACTGTCCTTTTTTGGAAAATACTTGTATTTTCGAAAGTTAAAGGAGAAGATTGATATCACTTGCACATATTTCCATTCCATTTCCATTAGAAGGCCACAGTCAAGTGGTGAAAAAGTATAAAATTATGTTATAATTAGTGGGCTTCTGGGGTAGTGGTGTGCACATTTTGTTACCATTTAGAGCCAGGCTAGTGGTTGTTTCCTTCTGATTCCAGTCTTTGTGCTAAGCTAAGTGGCTGATGCCTCATATTTAATGGACTGACATGAGAGTGGGATCATCTTCTCATCTAACTCTGCCAGAACCGCAAATAAGGGCCTCAAACCAAATGGTTTCAAACTGTAGGTTTCTCCCAAATTCTCCACTAAAACTCTCTGTACTTCTGCTCCTCTAATATTCTGTCAGGTTGGTGTGTTCAACTTGTTTGCTGTCAATCTAGCCGTGACTACTTTGGTTCAAACAATTAGATGTGAGAGTTTGGGGCTTTGCATCATGGCCGATGGTTTTTGCTTTTCTAAAACCAGTTCAACGTATTATTTGAGGTAGCTTGTTCAGATAGAAAACAGCGATATAAAGTGGTAGACTTGGCGAAGCCTTTATTTTATTATTAAATAAAAAGTTAAAATTTTGACGAAGCCTTTATTTTATTATTAAATAAAAAGTTTAAATTTTGTTCCTGAAGAGAAGATAGCCCTGGTTGACAAGCACTAATACATGCTTATATGAAATTGTTGTAAAAAATTGGGTGATCTCAGCTGAGCGCAATATTAAATCAATAGTGGTTTCAGGTGTCAATTGTATTGGTGTTTTACAGCACGTTCAAACAGATATTACCCAATCAGTATTAAATATAGAAGGCAAATTGCCTCATTGTGCGATTGTTTGACACCCAACCTGCAGTCCTGAGATGAGCAAATGTGGAACCTGAGGTTACACTGAGATATCTGTAACCGGGCATGACAGAAAGCTCTTACAGTAAACATTATCTGAGGTAACATAATGATCCAATGTGTGTATATCCATACAGAGAAGCCATAGAGCCTGGCTTAGGGCATGTTCAGAGAGAGTGCTTCAACCGGTATTGGATGACAAATCAGTCGTATGTAGCCGGGCAAGAACTAACAGGAAATCAATGTATCCAGCCACCTATCCTACATTGATACAGTGTCTCACTTTCCTGCTCATCTCGCTGCCTCTCTCTCTCTCTCTCTTTCTCTCTCAGGCTGTGTTTCTGCAGCGTGCTTCTTTGAAAGCCACATCATCTCTATTTTAAGGACGTCTTTGTTTCTCTGCTTTTTATTCAAATGATCAGGCTCACACAGCCAGGAGGATGCAGCTCTGTCTGAGGACGAGCAGGTTTGTGGGGAAGAGAGAAAGTTGGCGAGGCGGCTTTCACAGTCAGGTTTCTCCTAACCAGATCTTTAAGAGGTGATGACAGCTGGAGGAATGTGCCGCTAATGCCCCTAACGCGGGTCTTGTGACCTTTGGGGGTCACTTCCAGAGCAATTTAAAAGGTCTGGTTGTTCAGGGGGGGAGAAAAATGCTCATCTGTGATGTGTGTCATATACTGTATATGATTTGATCTCATTCAGAAGCAGTGTGCAGGAGTTTGGGTTTGTTACTGTACACTGGAACAAGACGGTGTGGCTGTGTGTGAGCTTCCCCCGTGGCCAGACTAGACTGCTCCTCCCAGCAACAATGAGCACAGCTAGTGACAAATTTCTGTTTCTGTCTGCTAACTCAAAGTGGGCCAGTAGGTTTGCATTGAAGTGGGCCATGTTTGACTCACAGTGCAGACTTATGAAGGTGTCCCGTGATGTGATTTAATTTGATATTGGAACTGTTTTTGTAATAGCAAATAACTTGTTTTTTTCCAGTAACTTCCTTGTAGTCAGAGTTTTGGTAATGAAATAGGACGCCAGTGTATGTTTGCTTGTCCCGGGTCCTTTGTTACTAAGCAGCGTGCAGGTATTGACACTCATCTTGACACCTTAATCCTTCTCGACGTTGTGTTTACAGTACAGTAAGGCTTCTGTATCTTTAGCAATCTGTTGTTGACAACTGTTACTGTAAAGATTAGCGCAGTGAATGCAGCATGATGATTTAACATGTTCGGTAAAAAACAAGCTAAAAAAACCCATTTCTTTTTATCAATCCATGCAGAAAGTTTTGCTTGTAGTTGCTGAGGTTTAGAGATACCTGTCTCAGAAATTACTGCCTCGACTTCAATACAATGGAGGTACTTTTTTTTGTGCCGCTCTAATGTTAGTTTAATTGCATTAAAAAACTACTGAAACTTTTCGGAATAAATTAATTCATTATTCAGGATAATTCATTAACACACTGTCAGCAGTATTGATAGGGACTATTTATTTTCCAGAAAACTGCTTCTTGGGATTATCCAGGTTAACCAGGAACTTTTGTCAGCAGGGATATTAACTCAGATGGATTTCAAAATCTGGACCGGGTAACTTTTCGTAAAACAAGACACCACTAGAGATAAATTAGGAAATCTTTGCAGTTTATGGTTGACGTATATTCTGTATATTTCAGCATTTCATTTCCATTCAATTCCCATGCACACAAACAGACACATATTTACTAAGAGACTGCTGCACTTGATTGTCGTGTTTGATTGATGAGCTGTCTCACTCAGCCCTGGAGCTACAGTCCCAAGATATGGATGCTGCACACGGCGTACACATTTGATAGCCTTTTATAAGATTGGCAGACAGAGTCCCTACTTGGTCGGAGCCGTGTACCGAGAAGACGAACTGACCATGTACAGGAGCTCTCTCTCTCAATGGCTCTGTCTCTCTCCCACGCATGTGCACACTCTTTTTCTCCACACTTGTTATTCCCTGTCTCGCACTCTTTCCCTCTCTCTGTTTTTCACAGGCGCTCACAAACACCCCCACTTTCAGAGAGACAAACACATAAACAGACGGGTTATGGCACATGGCGTTTGTATATGTGCATTCGGTTTGAAGGGCAGCTGACGCGTCAGTTGAGCCTCTGTTGACAGGCTACTAATGCAGCGTGGCACCGTGCAGAATGGGCAGCGGGGGCAGGCACTGGAGGAGAGAGAGTAAACTGTCAACCGACACTTAGGCTGAATGGAGTTGTTTGTCCCGGTGGGTAGCAATTACTTGGACTGGCCTGGCTTTGAGTAAACTCCCTGATCAGAAGGGTGCCCCTATGCCAGGCCGCGAGAGAGAGAGAGAGGGAGGGAGGGAGGCCGTGTTGATACATTCTGTGGCCTGGTCCTCGTGTTTGAACACACTCAGACTTCAGCTTCCACCTGTTGATTCTTCCCCGCGTATGTGTTTGTGCAGGCAGCACTGAAAGCACCACCAGCACTAACTTAACAGCCCGAATGGACATAGTCACAGGTTCCTGAGATGTGTAGATAAGGCATGGCGCCAGATCATGCACTGTGCTACAGCAGTGCTTGTTGTACCTGCTGCAGCTTCACACAGGATGCACTACAGCAGCTGCAGAAAGAGGAACTAGCACAGGCTTTCCCATCACTGGGGAGGAATCCACATGAGTGACTTCAAAGAAAAATAGATACCATCAGTGGAAACCAAAATAACTGCACTAAAATGACAGCTGTCATATATTTAAACTAACTGCACAAGTGTACAGACAGTTGTCATTTAACAGCAAGTAGAGGCAAATTCAGAAAATACAGATAATACCATGTTTTCATTGTTGCATAATAGCAAAACATTCTAAACTTAAGTCTACCAAAAAAGACTGAGGACAAACATTATATTTGACCCCTCTCCAATCACCTCAACTGAAGATGTTCATCTCATCAAAGCCTCAAGACCGCTCTTTTCAGTTGCACCACGACTTGAGAGCGCAAATATGAAGCAGTTGACTGTGAACGGCGGGTACAATAAGCTGCGTGGGAGAATTTGCACTGTGATCTTGACATCCACGCATCACTGGGTCTTGTGGGTGCAGGGAGGACAGCTTTTGAAAATGTCAGTTCCTCTTTCTATATTTAACCACTCCTGCTCAACCTCCCCCTACCCTTTTGCTTTGTCACTCATTTATTTCTTTGCTGCATTTTGAGTTCGGTGTTGAGCTGTCAAAAGGCAGATGAGGTCTCTTTGACAGACACTCTGTATCTGTTTCACTTGTGTTACAGTAACTACCTGCGAGGCCCCAGAGTCAGTTTGTACACTGCTGCGGTCCCTTATGTATTTGTTTCATGTCAGAAGACCATTTTGCCTTTGAGGCAGTGAATCAAAACTAATGCTTAAGACTTAGAAAAATACTAATTCTGTATAAACGATAATAGCTGGCTTTAGACTACCGTTGCAAATTGCTAATGATATATCAGCTCTATATGATATCACTAACCAATCAGGGACTATACTCAGGGCCAGGCTACTTTTCATAATCACTAACCACAGCAGCCCTGGAGACATGATTTCCTGGTAGCCTTCCTCATAATATACATGAAGTTTGCTCTGCCGCATAGAAAGACAGTGGGGCTTATTAATGATCCAGCACCATGGAACAGGAAAAGATAATGAGAGTATGTTGCAAGGCGGAAATTGAGAACTAAATGGGTGGAGAATGGCTGCAAAGAGGGAATTGTGCATTTCTTTGTCTCAGAGAAAGGGAGATAAACAGCGAAAAGTGAGAAACCCCTCAAGATAAAAAGAAAAAGAGAGCATTGCTGAGTTAAATAGAAGGTGGTCAGTCTTTCAGTGTTCTACAGGATCAGATATCACATCTGCTCAGGATACATATCGATTGGCTTTAACAAAAGACTAGCATGCTCGACTCCATTAGCAGGCCGGTTGGTTGCATGTCTAAGACCGCTCTCCACTAGCTGCATTATATCTGGTGTGTTTGTTTGTGTGAAATGGATGTACATATGTATATTTGAATACCTAATCCAAATATCAGAAACAAGCGTAATAAAAGTTGGCACCGATTACTTTAAAAATGTTCACATGGCTTGTTATTTAATGAGAGAGTTTAGTTATAAATTGAATTATCCGGGCAGAGTTCTCGTAGCACTGTCTTTTTTTCAATTGCTCAATGCTCACTGTGAGTCCAACGATGTGTAACGCGAAATCAGTAAAGTACTCTTAGTACTATTATGCTTTACTCTAAAGCCTAATGCCAGCATGCTTACATGCTCACCTTAAAAGGTACAATGTTTACCATGTTCAACATCATAGTTAAATGTGTTAGCACGTAACCATTTGCTAATTAGCACTAAACACAAAGTACAGCTGAGGCTGTTGGTCATCAACCAAGGTGTTGGACAAATTTAACTGATTGATCTGATGATGGTGCTTAAAGAAAAGTCAGGGGATCAACAAAGTCAATAGCATTCATGCCCTTGGAAACTTCATCCGATAGTAGTTGAGATATTTCAGTCAGTTTCCATGGCTGAAAGCAAGATTTTTGTTATCATGGGGATCAAATTAGCACCTGTATGAAAAACATTTTGACATTCCTCCAGCTCCATGCATGACATCAGTTGCGCAATGATTACTTGTCTGCTCATAACACACACTCATTAGTGTCCTAACACTAGTAGCAGGAGCCATCCAGTCATGGTATATCGTCAAACTGAAAGCTGTTCTTCGGGGTAAAAGTGGCCAGGTTTATGTCAAGCTTTGAGAAATCTATGTAAAATAAGATGCAGCCTATTTTAGTTTTATGTTGTTACATTTTCATGAGGAAGGTGAGAATTAAGTGATGAATAAATGTAGCTTCATACATTTAGCTGAGTAATGACTTGGATTTAGTTGTTTGACATGCTGTTCCCAGAAGATTCAGCCCACTTGGTTTGATGGACTACTTCTTTTACCCCAGTTTTTTTTTTTTTTTTTTTTTTTTTTTTTTTAAATCAGTGCAAACAGGTAGAGCAATACTTAGTCACAGTGGCTTTTATACACTACTTGGGCTCCCTCTTTAAATGGGTTTTGTTTCTATCATAATACCACAGTCTTATGTACAGACGGGGGTCAGTTTACTGGAAGACCACAGTTCTGAAATAATCTGCCTTTGGAACAGAGAGAACCCTCTCTGAATACTCCCATATTTTCCCGTTTTACTGCATGTGTCTGCAGTTTATGGAGTGAAAGTCCAAAAATATGTCATCTGTATGGTTGTCTGTAAATGCGCGCACCACTAATTTGGTCTAAATTATAGTCTGTGGCTACTCCAAAACAACATGGAGTTTCTTATAAAGCATGATGTGTGCAGTTTAGGTGTTGCTTGCCTCTGCATTATATGAGGTAGGTTGGTGTGTGTAATGTACGTGAAATTGTCTCATGTGACCATACCACAGGGGAGCCCTTGTTTCATTTTACTGTAAATGATAACAGTTTTGCATAATGTGAGCATGACGTGCTTTGGGCCAGTAGGTAGCATATGGTTACCATTTATTATAGCATCACGAAAGCATGCCTTCACACCTTCATGATCGTTGCACTTCCCATTTTAGTCCCTGTCGTCAAACTTGTAATCTTCTGTGTTGTCGCTTGCAGGACTGTTCAACTTAATAGCTCCACGGCTCTCTCTAGTTCCTAACCAGACTGTGTGTCTGCAGCCCGGTCCCCGGCCTCGCTAATCGTTACGTCTGTGTAGAGCAACTTTCCTGTCAATCATTGCCACAGTGGCAGTTTTGTTCCCGGGCCTCTGCTCCCCCCCCTCGAAACCTTCCCGTCAGAACCCCTCAGTCTGAGGAACAGAGGACAAAGGGATGACGGATGGGTGAAGGTCCCTCGCAGGGAAGTACAGTATAGAAGGTGTGTGCTGTAAGGGTTGACAATGAGCACATTCAGGGCAGACACAATACAGCCCCTCGGCCTCGCAAAGCCAGCAGCCTGTGAGAGTAGTCCAGCATCAGGCCGGCACAGTCCCCTACAGCAGTCAGCCAGCAGCCGGCCAGAGCCAGGGGTAATCACCAAGTCCTGAACAACACTCCTATTGACTGAGACCAAATAAAATACGAGAGGAAAGACAGAGCAGAGGAGAAACAATAGGAAGACATGTGAACAACCCAGAAACAGGAGAAGAAGACGAAAAAAGAGCAAATGAGTAGGTGTATTGTTAGATGAGGTTGAAAGACAGACAAAAAATGAATACAATCGATCAATAAGAGAAGGAGAGGAACATCTTTTCCTTTTTGACACATCCCCTCATCTGGCTGTAAGTGCCACCAGGCCACCACGTGTTGCCGGCCTGTGAGGACCCATGTTCCCTCTGCCGGCCTTCTGATCAGCAGCCCAGCCATCCGCTCGTTCAGTTCGCCGGCTCGTTGCTGTGTGAGTGTGTTTATTTTAGAGCGTGTGACTCACACTTCCTATACTCTGCCAGTGAGGCAAAGCTCTAAGGAACAGCAGGACCTCCGTTCATTCGCAATTCTCTCTTTCTGTTTCTCTCCCTCTCTCTCTCTCTCTCTCTCTCTCTCTCTCTCTCGTGTTGCACCGCTGATAGGCCTAGTCCGAGTTCTGCGTAATGCGGGGGCTTGCTTGAATGGATGCCACTCTGGAATTCATTTGCAGATGCAGCGCGGCGGCAGGGGCTGGAGGATTTACGTAAATCAGACATGTTCATGTGGGCAGAGAGTTTGTCACTGAGGAAGAAGGCTGCTGTTTTTTCCATCACCCACCACTACAATAAGATAACTTTGCTGATAAGGAGGTGATAATTGCAAGGAATTGGCCTCAGGGTTGTGTGTGACAGGGGGAAAATCCCATGTAAGAGCTGTTTGTAATCCTATTTATTGTCAACGCCACCGGAATGTTTTAACGGCTTTAAGAACCTGACTCTGTAGGTGCATGTTTTTTGTTTCCCTGATTTGCTGTGCACTTTGGTTTCAATGAGACACATGCCAATTGATGCCATGACTTTGGATTCAGAGAGGATAGTGTGACTTTTTGGAGATGTTACTCATGCTATGGGAATATGAGTCGCTTTTAGACTCTTCTTGCTACCGCATCTTCCTCCTCCTCCCCTTGCATTTGTACAGTGGAAACATTCATTTACTGTCTTCCCCTCTCCATCACTCTTTTTTGCCTCACCCCCAGCCTCTCTCTCCCTCCCTCTTTCTCTCTCTCTCTCTCTCTCTCTCTCTCTCTCTCTCTCTCTCTCTCTCTCTCTCTCTCTCTCTGTCTCTCTGCAACACACCCACTCAAACAGTCATATCCGCTCTCACTCTCTGGCTCTCCCTGCTTGTCTCACAGTGCCTGTGAAGCGTCTCTGAGGGGGAAGACCAGACTGCTCTGTCAGGTAATCTAAACTCTGTCTCTCTCTCTCTCTCTCTCTCTCTCTCTCTCTCTCCCTCTCTCTCTCTGCGCTCCCCTCCCCTCACTCTCTGTCTTTCGCTCCCTGTCTTCCTCTCGTATTTAAATCCGTCTCTGTATTCCTCTCTCCCTTCTGTCCCCCCCTTTTCTCTCTCTCCCTTCCTATCATTACTTTTCATGTCAGCTATGGTAAAGTTATTTACTTAGTTATTGCAGCTCTTCTGTTGTGTGTATACATTTCAAAGTTTATTATTTCAAATTTGTCATTTGGTACAATATAATCTAGCACTTCAGCACCCAGAGGAGTATTTTGTAAATTTAAAGATTGAAGTTGGTTAATGTCAAAAACTCTGTTTAAGGACTAAATGACACAGTTGATTTAGCATGTCAAAGGATACTGAATTGTATGGACGTTGTGATGAAAGGATTTAAATATACAGATATTGTTTTTGGTCAGAAAGAGTCTTAAAGATTTCTATTTAATGTCCGTTCTGGAAGAGGGATCCCTCCTCTGTCAATCTTGCCTGAGGTTCCTCCCTTTTTCTGGAAATTTTGTGTAATTTGTTCATAATCCAAATTGGGGGTCTAAGTATAGAGCTCCTCTCCAATCAGAGACAGAAGCCCTCTGAGACAAATTTTGGACCATATAGTTTAAATTGACAAACTAAGTGACTAAGAAAAGATGATTTCCATCCTTGAAGGTCCTGGCCGCAAATAAAATGATGGAAAAATCGGGCAACCAGCAATTTAGTCAAAGTTGTTGTCAGTTTGTGTTTACACTTGATTATATCACCCAAAGTACCAGGTTTTCTGCTGCCAGGGGTATTATTAAAACTCTCAGGGCAATCTTCTCCTGCCGTTGAGGTGTGCATTACCCGGCTCTGCCATGCCACTCATGTTTGATTTAATGGCCGGTATTGACCTGCAGTTCACTGGCTTGTGTTTAATCAAAGTGAACACTGCAACGGTTGTGAACTGCCAGTCTTATCAAAGCCCTGTGAAATCCTTCTCTTCACCCACGGAGGTGCACAGAGCGGAGAGAGAGTGAGTGAGAGCTCTGGTATGTGGTGTGGTTTTTTTTAGACGGCATCCTCCTTAGCAAGCGGCTTCTCCTGACAGCAGTGATATCCCTGGGTGAATGTGAGTGTTGGCCTTTGTGTTGGTTTTATGCTCCACCATGCGTCTGGTTCTTTCTTCTTGGTTTCTTCTCCAGTCATTAACTATCCAACCAAACTGTTTCTTCCTGTGGTTCTTTGATTGGTTAATGCTAGACTGTCTAGTATTGGTTGTTTGATTGGCAGCTCTGTTTTTGGTGGTGGTTGCAGGGGAAGGAATGTTATTTAACTTTCCCTTTACCTCATACTTTAGGAATGCTGCAGAGCCTCCTGTACAGTATCAGATGTTGTATTTCTGCATTGAGATTATGACACTTGTGGTTCAAGCTGTCGCAGGGGTTACTTTATGCTTTTATCTGCTCTGATGTCAACATGTCGTCACTTAAACGGCATAAGATGTCAAGGGTCATGCCAGCTTGTCAATGCACGCCGAAGTCAAGCATTTCCCCACCTCACTTCCTGCTGCCAGTGTGCGTCTGTAGTCAGAAAGGATGCTGGGAGATAAATTTAGACCTCCAGCTCCCTCTCCATCTGCCGTTGCTCAGAGTAGGCTGGTTTCCATGGGAACTTGCACCAGGCTACTGCCAGTAAGAGAGAATGGGGGGAGAGCGAGAGATGTGTGTGTTTGTATGTGTGTTTGGAGGGGTACGACAGCAGATTTTTTTTAAAGCACTTTAGAGGGTTTATCTTTTCTCAGGGCACAAGGTAATTTACTGTTTAGCCCATATTTTAATCCGTCATTACCAGCTGCCTGGATGCATCTGGGTATTGATGAGGAAATGAACACAAACTCTGCCCAGTCGTACTCTCCTGTGCATGATAATGAAATTTTGACTGTAAAACTGCTGCAAAGCTCCTGCTACTTATTGAGCAGGAGCCAAGCTACATTTTGTTTTATTTGATTTACAGTTTTAGATGTGGAACTGCTGGACCTAATAGACGCAGCAGAGATGATGGATGGAGACAGTGTGTGTGTGACAGCGTGTGTGTGTGTGTGTGTGTGTGTGTGTGTGTGTGTGTGTGTGTGTGTGTGTGTGTGTGTGTGTGTGTGTGTGTGTGTGTGTGTGTGTGTGTGTGTGTGTCTGTGAAGGAAGTGGAGTGTGAGCTCCTATAATCTCTGTCAGGACTTCCTCAGGCACCTGCATCAGTGCTTGTTTCTGCTGACAAAGCCTCTTTGCATGTACAGTACACACACACATAAACACACACGCACACATACATTTCACTATCATTCTTTTCTCTCTTTGGTTCAGTCGTTAATCACACTTTAGTGACACCAGAAACTAGAGAGTGAGACTGTTCTGTGAAGTATCATACAATGGGGCATGACTGACTGGAGGTGGAAAATCAGGGGGGGGTGAAATGTTCTTGTGTTCCTAGTTTGTTATTTATTACCTATTTAAGAGTATTAGCTTTGTGGTTTTGATCTGACACCGTTTAAGTGCTGCATCCGTGGCTTCCTGTTCGCACCTCATTCTAAAAATAGAGCAGAGTGAAGAACACCCTCATTGTCATGTTAGACACATTTACATAACCTGTGTGTTTTACCAGAGGTCTTATTATTGAGGGCGGCTGTGGCGTAGTGGAGAGCAAGGTAGTTCTCCAATCAGAGGATCGGTGGTTCGATACCCGGGTTCAGCAGTCGATGTGTCCTTGGGCAAGACTCTTAACCCCACTGTATGTTGCATGAATGTTAGTTAGAGTCTGATGGTGGCACCTTGATGGTAGCCTGTCATCAGTGTGTGAATGGGTGAATGATATGTAATATACTACTGATTGTAAGTCGCTTTGGATAAAAGCCTTGCTAAATGACTGTAATGTCAACTGATTTATATTAGAGTCTAAACTGTAGAAGCCCATAGTACATTAATGTGTTGCATGTAATAGGCGTCACAGATAGCAAGTCATCTCTGTGGAATGAGTATGATGAGAAAGGAAAACCCCTCGTCAGACGCTAGGAGGAACCAGGGTAGGTCACCTCAGGGCGCTGCCGCTGATTGGCTGGTCAAATGTGTCAGAGTAGATCCAGTGCTGCTGCTGGGTGCTAATGGCTCTCGGGAGGGAAGTCCAATGCACTGTGTGTGTGTGTGTGTGTGTGTGTGTGTGTGAGTGTGTGTGGCTTAATGTAGGCCAGACTATGGCTTTTCTTCTTCCTGGCACGGCCCTAACTGTGTTTCCCCGCTCAGAGCTGGCAGTCTAGACTTCCATGAATAATGTAAGCAATGCTCAACCCAACCTTAAAACCTTCTAATCGTCTCGTTTAAGGGCTGCATCAACAGCTACGCCAGAGATCATTCTTCTTTTCATCCAGCCCCATTAACTTTATACTACCAACTTGGTTGCCAACTCTCTTTCATCTGATTGTTTTAATGGTGATCTTTTTTTTCTTTCTTTCTTCGGTCAGTATGTCATGTATGCACCTTTGCAAGCTCCATTCCCTCCTGATCTAACTTTTTCTACATGTAACTCTAGATAGCAATGTGTCTCTCTGCCTTAACAGAAAGACAGAAGAGGGTGCATACAAAAGTCTTCCTGTACATCTTAACATGAGAAAGACAAGCAAATGAAACCAGAGAAGTGAATTATAATTGGTGTTGATTTAGTTTGTGGTGCTGCCTAATGGCTGTGTGTTGATGGTAAAAGTCTGCTGTAATCAAAGCGTTGATCTGCTTGGAGAAACACACACTAAACAGATGATCGTCCCTCAGCAGATGTGGGGGAACGTGGAGATGGAGCGAGAATCTGTCAAGTTGTTTCCAAGAGGAAGACTGATTCTCTTTCTTTTTTTTTTTCCCACTGTAAACTGGCGCTAATGAAGGCTGACTGTGCAGTGTTTTTTTTTAGACATATGGAGAGAGCAAAAGTGTGGCTCATTAAAAAAAAAACTGTCAGTGCTGCCTTGCCACCGCTGGCACCTTGAGCTGCAGTCTTCTGCTGGGCCTGTTTATTCAGCCACTGGATCACTGATTCAGTCTTTTCTCTCTTCCCCACCTCTTCTCATGTCTTCTTCCTCCTACTTCATATTGCATATCTCTAGTATTATAGAAAATCTATACATTTTCTATCTCTCATCTCATTTACGTCGGCTTCTGTGTTTGCTCTGTATCAGTACCGACCCTTTGTTATTTTCTGGTATGATCTTTGCTGTCATAGGTGGTGCAAGCTGTCTGCACCATCACTGAGATCTACAGATGAGAGGTGAACACACACAGCGTCCTCCCTCAGCGAGTGCTGATCTGCAGTGTCTGACAGAATCGGGGGGTTCGCAAGCAGTGTCAATGTCTTAAGGCGATGATTGATACTCTGGATCTGCCTGTGCTGGGACTGTCAGCAGTTGGGCATGGCTGCTCTGTGAAAATGTTATGATTGGCCCCATCCATTCCCAGAATGTGTTTTGATTGGCCAGGATACAAGAATCCTGTGTCTCGAGTGGAGATGGAGTGCAGGATTTGTAGTAAGTGGGGAATATTACAGAACATACATCTTGATAAAAGAGAAGATTTCCTCGCACCCGCAAGTCTCCATGAACAGCTATATTGGCTCCTCATATACACAGCTCTATATTAGTGTGCGAGGGGGAAAGATTAAAATAGATCTATCTTGATAAACAGTTTTCACAGTACCCTTTAACAGCAGGCTTCATAACAAGCAGCCACTCTTGGCCCCTCATAAACACTGCACCCTGGTGGCTGTGCAAAGAGTGTGAGTGGCGTAGGCTGAAACCCAGTTGCTGTCAAGTCCCTTTATCCACTAGTAAACACCACCCCCTCCATTTACCCCCTTTAGCTTCAGTGCCAGATCAGATAAGCATAGGCTATATTTCCAGCATTTGTTTTGACTCCTTGCCCTGACACTGTGGTCTCCTCTGTTGGTCCCTGTGCTGTGGATGTTGCCTGACTGACCGTGAGCTTCTCTCTGACTCCTGCAGAGTGGGCCAGTCGTGGGTCGGATATGAATCAGATTAGCCTGTTTTTGAGTAGAAGGCTCGATTTGTTGTGAGTCTAAATTTAAAAAAAGAAAGTGTTTAAACAGTATGTGGACATGCACATAATATTTTCCTGTGTCCTCAGATCACCATGCCAATAACAAAAACATCTCGACATCACATTTGCTAAATAGATTCACGGTATGTGTTCCTCTGTCTCCTGAATCGCTGCACACTTTTTGCTTATTAAGAGTTGAACCCAGAACAGATGAGAGCAATAACATGTTGATGATGCAATTACCTTGCTAATGTTCTCATTAAAAAACTGACCCCACTCAACACTGCTCAAGGAAATGTAACCCTATTTGTCATAGTATGATATGTGGGGGCAATATTTAATAGGGAGTTTGATAATAGGACACTAATGATTTTGGCCTTCTGCTCTACCAACATAAATCTTTTTTAGACTACATGGCAGGCTTTTTGGAAACCCTTAGGATGTCAAGAAGCTTAAGTCATCCTCACAACGCCCTGTGTGATTTGTTGTTTTGTTTTTCAGCAGGCTGGGAGATTTATTAACTTTGTTTTGCTGCTTTTATTAAGAGAAAAACTTTCTATTTAAGATAAAAAAAAAGGGAATTATTTTCAGCACTTTGCTTTGCTGTAACTCTTTGTGACAAAACCTTATAAAATATCTAAAAAAAGTGCTAATATGTTTCCACTTCTGTTACTCAGTCCTTCCTTTTCTTTTCTTTTTCTGTTTCGTTAGACCCATTCAGAAGCTGACAACCAACTCTTGAAACTCTTGACAACCAACAAAAGAGATGCAGAGAAGACCTTGGGAGGACTGTTAGAATGGCTGAGGCTGGACAGGAGCAGAACTGCTTTGTACAGAGAGATGATCAATGTTTACATGCAACCGTGCAGCTCCAGGGCAGCTTTTAATGATGCCTCAATTGGTCTTCTTGAATAACTCTTGGCCCACACTGAAAAAGGCCCTCTTTTGTGATTTACAACTCAGTCCGTCGATGTTCCCCTGCCTCTGACCTCTCTGCTGCCATGCGGTTAGCCCCATGAGGCTCCGAGAGCCCCTCCTTGTGTTTCTGTGAGGCCTCCTCCCCACTCTATGGAGGCTGAGCACAGCCGTCCGGCTGATGGGGAGCGCTCTGGAAGGCAAGAGCAGCAGCACTTGACAACTGAATCCTCTTTAGGATCTTGTCCACCTCAGCAGCCCCAGCAGCCTCCTAATCCTCGCCCTGTGCACAGAGCCTTGGGCCGCCTGCAAAATCGCCAACCCAAACGCAATGACCTTCTGCTTCGGTTACAGCAGCAGCAAGCAGTAGCATGGCAGCATTCAGACAACCCAGGTCCCTCAGGAGGCAGCTCCTACTCTCCAGCTTCCTCATCAACCACATCCCTCCCATCTACTTCCTCCACCCGGGGTGAGCATGACCATGGGGTTCCATCTCAGTCCACCCAAGAGGGCCAAGAAGGGGTCAGCTCACCCAGAAAAGGGGAGAAGAAACCCCAAAAACCAGGAAAATATGTGTGCACTTACTGTGGCCGTCCATGTGCGAAGCCAAGCGTTCTTCAGAAACACATTCGCTCCCACACAGGAGAAAGACCCTACCCTTGTGCCCCCTGTGGCTTTTCTTTCAAGACCAAGAGCAACCTGTACAAGCACCGCAAGTCCCATGCCCATCGCATTAAAGCCGGCCTGGCATCCAGTCGAGATGAGCACAGTTTGAGTGGACCAGAGGGTAGTGGCATTGGAGAAGACCCTGAGGAACACACAGAAGGAGAAAGTACTGAGTCTGAAGAGGAAACGGGCCAACACAGAAAACCCTCCTCTAAGGAGATGTTGGGCCATCAGAGAAAAGGTGGTAAGGAGCCGCTCAAAAGCTCAGAAGAGAGCCAGAGGCCTGAAGACTCCCAGGCTGTCAAGCAGAGGCTGGCACTGAGGCTTAGTGAAAGGAAACGTGGCCCGATGGCTTCTCCAGATGACCCTCCTTCCTCCCTCTCCACCTCATCTTCCTCTCAAGGCCCTGGCAGTAAGGGCAGCACAGAGTCTGGCTACTTTTCCGGGTCAGGCAGCACCGACCTGTCCCAAGTTAGCCCTCCCAGTGCCAGTGCCAAAACCTACGCAGAAATTATTCTAGGGAAATATGGAAGGCTGGGAGGGCAGCAGCGCAGTCCCCATCTGCAGCAGCCTCATTCTTCACTTTCCTCATCCACAGGGATGGAGGAGAAGATCATTCCCTTCGCTGTACCCAAAACCCAAGTAATAGAACACATTACCAAGCTCATCACTATCAATGAAGCGGTAGTAGACACCAGTGAGATTGACAGTGTGAAGCCCAGACGCTCCTCTCTGTCCAGGAAGAGCAGCATGGAGTCCTCAAAATTCACCTCCCCTAGAGATCCCTACACATTCGATCCTAAAGGAGAAGCCCCTGGCCCTAGTGGTTTGAAGCACCTCCACAATCCTGAGGCAGATCCAGCAGGTACCCAGGAGCTGTCAGCAGTGCCTCTGCTTAGAAGCCACTCAATGCCAGCTTCTACCAGCCAAGGAGAGCCCTCCACTTCTGGCACCATGTCTCCCAGAGGTTACCGTCTCTGCCAGTCATTTGACGAGCAGCAAGCAGGGGTAGCAGAGATGAGGGTTGGCCAGGCCCAGCGTATGCTACGGCGCCAGCCTGCCATAGAAGTTCCACTGGGAGCTGAGGTAATGCTGGAGGAAGCCGGCCCAACCTCCTCCTCCTCATCATCAGCCAGTGCTGCTGAACAAGCCAGGCAGCCACAACAACAACAGCAAAAGAGTCCGAGCTTGTTTGAATGTGAAGCATGTGGGGCCCACTTCCAACACAGTGAAGGCTATGAGGCCCACAGAAGCATGTGCCCAGGACAGCAAACCCTGGAAAAAGAGAGCGGGGATGCAAGTAAATCATGTAGGGAGGATCGCCCCCAGATGATGCACTATAAGTTCCGAGCGCTGGCAATGGCCGTGAGGAAGAGGAGAAAAGAGGAAAGTCTGGAAGAGGATCCTCCAAGCCCTGGATCTGTGGCCATGTCAGGGAGCTCTTCATGCCTCATTCCTGTGCCTAGCGGACCAGAGCACAGCCACACCATCACAGGTTTGTAAATGTATTGCTGCAGCAGCAAATCAAATGTATCAACATCATTCTGTGTGAGCAATATATTTCTTTCTTTTCATTCTTAAAATCTGAGACACCTGAATAGCTAAGGAATATCAATGTAAAGCAATGCAAAATGTCAACATTCAAAAACAGTATACATGTATAATATAATGCTAGCTTCTTCTTCTTTATTTTGTTTGCTTCTAGGTGTTTCTTTACAGACTGAGCCAAAACAACAGCAGCAGCAGCAGGACAGGAAGGGTGTGTCTGTAATCCAACACACAAGCTCTTTTGAGAAGCAGGAGAGTATATCCATGGAGAGTCAGGAAACAGACATCAGAGATAGTCAGCAAACACAAAAACTTGAGCCTAAACCATCACCCTCTACATCTCGCCTCATCCGCCAGCAAAACATCCAAGTGCCAGAGATCCTTGTTACTGTGGAGCCTGATGCTGACATGCCATCTGGCTCTCCACCAGTGACGACATCCTCATTCAAGGTACCTGAATATTTAAAGTAGCATTTGGCTTATGTTTTTGTGCATTTTACACAATTTGATTGCCTTGCTTTTGTTAACTTATTTCATGTCTCTTCCCTCAAATATATGTGAAACACACATTGATTTAAACATGTTTTTTTAACTCCAACATGTTTAGAACATATTTGAGCATGTGAGCAGTCAATATCCCCTCATCTTACAAGTAATGTTAGATTAGTAAACTATGTTTCTGTACTAGGAGACAGAGAGAGTGGAGGAGTTCCAGTGGCCTCAGCGTAGCCTGTCTCTGGCCCAGCTCCCTGCAGAGAAGCTGCCACCAAAGAAGAAGAGACTCCGCCTGGCAGAAGCAGCCCAGTCCTCTGGGGAGTCTAGCTTTGAGTCTGTGTCTCTGCCCCACAGCCCCAGTCAAGAGAGCAACATCTCCCACGCTTCAAGCCTTTCTGCTTCCTTCGAGGACACAGCAAGATCAGAACCTGCCGTTAGGGCCTCCAGTAGCCAAAGCTCCCAGATGTTGATGGTGCCATCCGCTTCCCACCAACACCACCAAAGCCACAAGGAGATGAGGCGCTCGGCCTCTGAGCAGACCCCAGCTAGCACCCAACAAACAGAGCAGGTCTCAGAGACCAGAAGTAAGTCCTTTGACTACGGGTCCCTGACGCCTCAGCAATCTGCATCCTCTTGGAAAGAAAGGAGAAAATGTCTCCTTGTGAAGCATGCTACCTTAGGGGAACCTGAGCAAGAGGAGGGGGCCAGCACGAGTCTGCTGTCCAGAGCAGAGAGTCCAAAGCCTGGGCCTTCCCGCTCCATCCATCCTCCTATCTACTCAACAGAAGCAAGCTCCCGGTTTAGCCCGGAAGCCACAGGGAAAGCCTTGCAGCTGTTCCGGCCACAGATCTTCCCACCCTCTCAGGATGTGCTCCCTTTGCAGCAAGCATTTCCCCCAGGATCCTTATCCCAGCTGCTACCCGTCACCACAGCCATCTCTGAAGTACTGTCCACCCAAATCATACATAGAGCCTTCTTACATTCACAGACAGCACCTCCACCTATACAGATACACCCGGGGCAGATCCACATGGCAGATCAGTTGGGTATGCCATTCCATCAGCTTCCTGCTCTAGTTCCTCTCCAGTTCTCTTCCAGGACTACAGCTCGTCAGGCTCTGTACTTGCCTTTTCTTCCAAGGCTAAGTTCACATGCTCCTTTCCCTCCCACTACAGAGAGCAGCCCCTCCATCTCCTCCATGTCTTCTGCCTTTACACATCAATCCCTTGTAAGAATCTCTTACCACCCACGGCCGGTCATCGCCACATGCCTGGCTCAGCTTACACCAGTGGTGACCCTTGTGGTGCCAGTGCGCCTACAGACCCATGTACCTACCTATGCCAGTGCCATGTATACCACCTTGTCCCAGATCCTGGCCTCCACCCGCTCACAGGAACCTATATCTTGCACAGCCATGGTCATTATGGGCCAGGTGGAGCGGGACAAGTTGCAAAGGTCCTACCTGAAGGTCCCCTCCCCAGACATCAAGAGCCTTCTTCCCCTTTCTCTCCCCACAGAGCTGCCCTCAGGATCTGGGGAGGGATTCGGTCCACTGGGGGCTGGAGGAAGTAAACGCATGCTTTCTCCTGCAGCTAGTCTGGAACTCAGCACAGAGGCCCAGCGTCACCAGAAAAGGGTAAAAGAGGAGGAGGAAGGGGAGGATGATGAGGCTGGAGAGGAAGAGGAGGAGGAAGCCACTGGGAGAAAACTGGAAGAGAGTGAGAAGAAACAGCCAGAGAGGGTAGAGCTGACGACTGTGGAAGTGAAGGGGGAGCATGAGCACAAAGTACCAAGGAAACATAATAGGAAGGAAAATGAGGAGGAGGAGGAGGAGGAGGAGGAGGAGGAGGAGGAGGAGGAGGAGTCTACCAAAAAGACAAGTAAAAAGAAGGAGGAGGTGGCAGTTGTGGAAGAGGGGGCTGAACGACCAGCCGTCCCTTCATACCCCAGCCTCCACACCTCCGCCTCAGTTAACTGGTGCTACCTGAACTATGTCAAACCCAACCCGGCTGCCCTGAGGGACCCCCGCAGCTCAGTTTATTCTACCTGGAGTGTCAGTGCTCACAACCCCAACTTGCCGGGCCTCAGCACTAAGGTGGCGTTGTCTCTGCTGTGCTCCAAACAGAAGCACAGCTCAGAAACGTACACCATGGCCACGGCCCCAACCCTGGCCAAAAGCAAATTGGCCCCTGCCAGTAGCAGGACTCCACGTGTGTCAGAGGTAAACATAATCACAATATACACTAATTACTATTATTGTAGATCACTCTGTTAAAGAATTAAAACTTTTTAATCTGTTGGATTCACATGATGTACTGCATTAATGTGCTTTCTCCACGATTTTACACAACAAAGTCTGTTTACTGGTCTTGGGAGTGCAATGTTATGGGAGTGCAATTCAAACTTGGTGGAATACTCTTTTAACAATAAAACAATTAACATTTTATTTTAAGTTGTTTTGATTTTGTCTATGTGTGTCTTGAGTGTAGGTACATGCCACCCCACCCAGCACCCTCACTAAAGTAAAGGATCAGCAACAGCATGACAAGGAGGAGAATAAAGAGATGAGAGAAGAGGAAGAACCCTCCACCTCCAAACAGAGCGAGCCATCTCGTGTTCGCATCTTTGAAGGCGGGTAAGAACTTCAAGGGTGTGACTGTTGAAATGCACATCTTTTAATTTAAAACTCAACATTTGCGAATAACAATTGCAGGGCCTGATTACAACAAGTAAACTGTTCTTCTGTCACAAACCAACTCCTCATGTCAGCAGAACAATCCTATGGGGAGACGAGTACACAGAGAATTACAGTAACAGATGGGAGGTAGTGGAAAGAGAGGGGACTTAATTTGTACCTGCAGCCAAGCTTTTTCCTCTTACTGCTGGCATGGACATCTATGTTTTATTTTAGAGATAACAGTGTGTGTGTGCGTGTGTGTGTGCGTGTGAGTGCGTGTGTGTGCGTGTACATGTTAGGTAATTGGGAAAAGGTTGTCTCAAACATCACTTTGTGAGACTCTCATTAATACCTGTTTGCTATGGTTGCATAAGTTACTTAGAAGAAACAGAGGAAAAGTATGAAGCAATCTGCAAGCAAACAGTATCATAGTCATGTTTGTGTGCAATGCGTGCATTTGTTTGTTTAACCTTTTTGCATCTCTAATTTTGACTGCATTGATTTATTCACATATTTGTGCTGTCCATAAATGGGAGGAATGAGTGATTTATTTTTACTCAGTGCAGCCTCTCTTCTTTCCTAGGTTACAGTTAGCAGATCTGTTAGCATTGAAGCAATAGTAGAAATAGGTAAGAATGAAAGGGAGAGCAGTAAAAGGATGGAGTAGTGGACAATGGAAATGTTCCCAAATAACAAACAATTCAGAGCAGACTGTATTCCTTTTGATGGGAACAAACATGTTTAGAGAGATATTAAGTAGGAGATATAAGAGATTTTCTATGAATGGGTTTTACTTATATATGTGTGTGTGCGTGCACGTGCATGCAACACTTGCACATTTAAGGCCCGTGTTTTTTGTTAGTGTGCAAACAGATTGATTGTTAAGGAGTGGTCTGCTTAACAGTAGATAAGGCACTAATTACCAGTCTTTATAATTTGCAGCCACACATTACACACATTCATTTTCATCCATTGACAGCTTCCAGCTTCCTCCCTTCTACGTGTCCTCTATTTCCACCAAGCCTCCTCCTTCTGTTCATGCTGCCATCGTCACTCTGGCAGCTCCTCCAGTTTTACTTACCTATGTATTATTCTCTCTTCATTCCCTTCCAACATCCTCTGTGTCCTCTCTGTGTACCTGCAACTCTTAATACTTGCTCTGTTTTCTCTGTGCATGCAAATGAGCACAGCCCCCCTCCCCCCAACACAGCAGAATGTTTTGTACCTTGACTCTGTTAGGACTCATTATGCCAATCTGCCTTTGTCAGCCCTTTGAAATCATGACTGTGTGTCACTCATTTTATCCTGGAGAACAAGCAACACATTTTTATGAATATGCATCATGCCTCTATGTTTATGTTCTCATCCCATTTCAGAGATCCCTTTAAAATAAAGTGGTGCAGAAATCCCTAGAGTTTATTGGTGTCAAATAGCTAAAGAAACAGATATTGAATATCGGCAGCTTTCACCTCAATAACACATGTCTTAGCAATTAAGCAAGCATAGCTGCTTCTTCTTGGTTGTAGCAAAAGTCCGTGGAATATCAGCTTTAATCCCTTTTAGTGAGCACAAGCTGAACTGTGTCCCTCTGGATTCTATTAAAACAGAATGCAGATTAATTTGCATGGTGTAACATTGCAGATTTGTCATGACACTTTAACCACAGTGGTGAAATGGGGCATATTCATTCCTGTGAGCAGAGTTTACAGTATGTGTTAAAAGGATTAGTTATGCCAAACTCCTTTCTGGCCAAAAACATGATTTCAGTATGTTTCAGTACCGGCAGTATAGCCTTTTACTTTTATTCAGTTGCCGCTGCTTAGAAATTATCTTGCCATATCAGTCAATCACACAATGGTTGAAAGCGATATTCTCTCTTTTACTCCGCCATGGCGGCCGTAAAGTTACAGCGCAAGCAGAGGGAAATTGTCAGTTGAGTTTACAGAGACACGTGCCGCTGATTTAATTATCGATGTGTGAAGTGCAACTTCTGCCTTGTTTTTCCTGAGATGTGGGTGGGTATTTTTAGCAATGGCAAAAAATACATGCCAGTAACCATTAGCCAGATCCTGAATGAGTAGAACATAATGCCACTGACTATTTTACAGTTGTGAATCATTTTGTTATGATTAGCCATTGCTTGTTCTGTTATACAACAGGGAACATTCACACAAAGCCCTGGTTCTTATAAATGCGGTGCATATCCTATAATTAAACAAAGTCAACAAACATTGGATGTTTACAATTCAGAATGGATTATACGTCTCCTCATGAGTAGTGAGAGCAGATGGAGTTTTTTCATAGAGGACAATTCATTCAGATGTCAAATATCTGTGGTCCACTGTGTCCACAAGTAGCCTTGTCGGTAAACATCAAGATTGCGTATAGACAATGTTTTTAAAACCTAAATGTTTTGCTTGATTTTTATATATATATAGCGTCTATTTCAGGTTGTTGACCATGGCCAGGCTTCCCTTCCCTCTCTTTAGTTGTTGCTGTTGTTGGCAGGGCCCCTCTATTGCAGCAGAATCGCTGGTATTCTCTGTGTGCCCAGGGTGTTGTGGAGGGAACACCCAAGGGACTCAGTGCTGCTGGGGTTTTGGTGGGGCTTCCCCAACCCGCCTCCATAAAGAAAGCCTTGTTTCCCAGTTTCCCTTGTGTGTGTGTGTGTGTGTGTGCGTGTATGTTTTTCCACATCCACATTCTTCGTTATTATTAAGGCTGCACTTGTCAGTATTTTTCTAAAAACAATAAGTCATATGGCTGTAATGTGAAAGAGGTCACTTGTAGGGACAAAGCCACAGAGAATCATCACCCAGTTCAGCAGTTTGCCTCAGTTCTACTTAGCATTGATTCGGTTTTTACATCATCAGCCTTGTTTCCAGCAGCAGATGTTTTCAGGCGAAAAGCTCTTTAAAACCACTGTATGCTACAAGCTCCAAAGGGCAGAAAAAGCAAAGTAAGCAAGAAGCTGGTGAACATAGTGAGTTTGTGGTATTTCCTAAGGAGTTGGTGGAGACCTAAATAAATGTAAAAGGAGGGTGAATACTGGACTTAAATTTGGGCAAAAGCAAAACTCCAGATGAATCCTAATGCTGATCCATAACTGCTGGAAGTGTAAATAATTGTTCACCATAACAACTTAACAAGGTGAAAATACGTTAATGCTGTGTTTACAGCTTGTTCCGTTGTCATCAAGTGATCAAAAATCCATTAATGTGGCTTTAAATGCAATTCAATTTGATTCAATATACATTTCACTAGAAATGTTCGATGAACAAGCTAATCATTTGTGCATTCAGTTCCTAAATTCTACCACACAGTGAAATCAGTGGTCTGTATGTAGTGTATATAAAATAAATCACAATTAGGGATTTTTGTGGTGACCACATCTCTTATCTTTCTCTTTCTTTCTCCTCGGTCTCTCTCTCTTAGGTATAGGTCCAATGAAGAGTATGTTTATGTGAGAGGTCGTGGCCGGGGCAAGTACATATGTGGAGAGTGTGGCATTCGCTGCAAGAAGCCTAGCATGCTGAAAAAGCACATCCGAACGCACACCGATGTCCGTCCGTACATCTGCAAACACTGCAACTTTGCCTTCAAAACCAAAGGTAAGGAGACAATTTACTCCTTTCCTCTATATTATAGCCTTTATTATCCTTCTATTGTTGCAATGTCCTCATTTTGCGTGCCTTGTGTGAGTCAGGGGCAATTTTAATGTGCTTTTTTTCTTCATTCCTAGGGAACCTTACTAAACACATGAAGTCAAAGGCTCATGGGAAAAAATGCCAGGCAATGGGAGTATCTGAGTCATCACTGGACGAGCCAGAGAGCGAGGAAACAGGTACTTAAGAGGGGATGGGGAAGCATCCCACATATTTCCTATCCACTGTAGAGAAATATTGGTGTACAGCTGGATGAACTTCTGCCTCTGGAGAATCGTAGCTTCTCAGCACTGACAGCTTATGCAACACCATGTTCTATTCTCCTCCCTTTGGCCTTGCATAAGAAAAATGAAAAAGTAGACGAAAAAATGAATGAATAATATTCCGCAGTCTTCTGATGTGGTTGCTGCTCTCAGTTCAAAGTGTACCTTGTTCTCAAGGATGGGCTGCTGGTGGATGACAATATGATTCCAACACTTAGGTCTGCCTCAAAGCCAGCCACCTCACGATCTCCTCCCTACTACCCCACCCCTTGCTGACAGACAACCCTCATCACAGCCAAGGACCCGCCATTTCAACCGTCTTTCTATTCACAAGGCTGTTGAGATTGTTTGTGAATAGAGGCATGGCTCTATTAAATTAAATTCCGGTCTTTTCATCCTCAGTCTATTAATAACTTGAGTTTGATGGGTGGTGGGTGAGGTTTGTCAGAAAGATACGGTACGCTGTCCTAACCCTTTGTGCTTGTTCCTGAAAATGGTTTGTGTCCTTTAGTGTGTGAGGATTCTTGTCACGACTCTGTACATTCAGTACAGGAGTTAAGTGTAAAACATGGATGTAAAGGGATCTCATTTAAAGGATGTGTATGTTTTCTTTCTGCACAAACAGCAGAAGGTGATGAACGCCCGTTTAGCTCAGAGGAACAGGAGGAACATCAGTTTTCTGACGTGGAGGATTCTGAGGACGATGAAGACAACGATGACGATGATGACGAGGAGTCCGCATCCCATGACGATCCGTCCTCCTGTTCGTCAGACACCCACCCTTCAACGGGAGGGCATTCCAGCTGCAGTAGGCGCTCTCAGCAGGGCACCCCGGACCCTGAGCCCCCCGGTCTCACGCCCAGCCCAGGACAAGAGCTCAGCCCGAGGGGAGTTTGGCTCAACAGACGAGCCGCATCTCCAGGCAGCAGGAGAGCGCTGTTCTCCCGGCGGGGGTGGAAGGCATCGCCGAGGGCCTTCTCCCCCAGCAGTGAGAGCTGTTCCCCCAGCCGCAGCCTCTCCCCCCGCCTGGAGCTCTCCTCACCCATCCACAGCCTCTCCCCCAGGACGGAGCTGTCATCGCCCAGCCGACACGTCTCGCCCTCCCCTGAGAGAGGACCATCTCCCATCAGACCCATCTCTCCTCTTCATCCCATTTCACCCAGCTGCTTCCGGTCATCACAGGCTCGGAACCCTCCCTCGCCTCTCGGGTTACAGCACAGGACCCCTGGATACCTGCCATGGGAGAGCCCTGGTGCAAAGGGTATTCATGTCAAACCTGTGAGTCTTTTTTATTTTTTATTAGTCTGCACAGATATCTGCATAGAAATATGTATTTCCTCCACACTTTCCTCCCAGGAAGATCTCAGTGTATGTACGTACTGACAGAGCAAGTCCTAGAAATGTAATGGTGAAGTCTTTGCTCCCTCTACAGGTGAAAAGAGGTACAGCAGCAGAAGGGCCAACATTGCCAGAAGCCAGTTTGTTTCCACATGCTTTCCGTCTTTCCAACTGTGAGGGTTATCCGGGCCACCAAACAGCAGACAACATCTTCAGCCATCTTCCCATGCACTCCCAACAAGCCAGGGTCCCCTATATGATGATTCCCATCGGAGGGATCCAGATGGTACAGGCCAGTCTGAGGTCCCACCCTACCACCCCTTCGTCCCCAACGTCTCCCCCCATGGAAGGGCCGTCACTGTCCAGATTTGAATCATACTGGGGCGGGACCCCGAGAACTCAAGGGCTTAGGACTCCTGGAGACCCCTGGTCAGAGTACCAGACAGCAGGAACCAGCCAGTCAGGGCGGTGCATTCTCAGCACAGCACTAACATGTTCCAAACAGGAGTTGGAGACCACGGACTCGAAGCAATATGGCAGCTCACATAGCTCCGCCCACACCTACAGGCCTGCTATTGAGACCACCAAACACTGCGACAGTTACCGAGCAACTCTCAGTCTAGCAGTCCCCGCCGCCTCGCATGTCACTGGACAGCAGCCAGAGGGGGATGAGCCACCGTCTGGTGGTGATCTGGTGGAGGGAGGAGCTAAAGGAGACAGAACAGACCAGAGCACTTAACGGTGTCTACACCTTGATGCATAATGCATCCCATTTTGCTTTATTGGTTGCTACACTAGTCTTTTTTTTATTGCTTCGTTTTTATACAGTTTTCAATACTATTGTTAACTTAAATGTTTGTTCTTTGGCAATATTCAGGTTTGTTATAAAATGCACTTTTTTTCTTTGTGACATAATGTCTATCCGTATATATATAAAATCTCTATTGATACTGGTAATCTTAATGCCTGTTTAAATATGTGTTAAATGAATATGAATAAATTTGTAAATGACCAAAAGCTTAAATCAAAAATAATTCCATTTTTTGTTTGTCCAAAATTTTGTCCAGTATTACTCTAATTGTAGTTACTTGTGCCTTTTCTGTCCAGGTTTGTGTTTTGAGATGTACAGTACAGATAGACAAAGAGAAGGCAATGAGATTTTATATCCCCTTTTTTGTTCTGTTCAGGAGGATTAATATTTGGTGATTTGATTGTTTCTGTTCCAAAGGCCATTGCTTTAATCCCAGGGTAACAGTGAGTTGCATAGTGGCGGCTTTGAAGGAGCAGCTGAAGCGTGTCAAAGGAAAATGCACTGAAGTTCTATATTTTATTACAAAAGATTTTAGATTAGTATATAACTCTGTACAGGGAAGAGTGCTCCGTATTTATTGTTATTTGATGACAATGATCATCGTTTTAGTTTTTTTTTTAACTTTTTTTAATTGGAAAAAGGGTGTTTTTTTTGTTACATCTGTGTGTCTTTATCATGATGTTCATGTGACTTGAATTGGTTCACAACGATGAGCGATTGCGTTTGGCTGGTACCAGAGGATTAAGTGCCCTGCATATTTCACATACAGCAAGATTTCTAGTCATTGAAGAAATAAAAAATGCACCAGACTCCCTTCAGGTTGTGCCTTTCTTCCCTTTCACAATGTGTACAGTATTAGACTTTGGCTTGGATTGTGTTTGTATCATTTTTTAAATTATTATTACAATACGGGAGGTTTAGGATGAATTGTTCTACAACATTGAATGATTTCCTCATGTTATCAAACACATTTGATCGGTTTTCTGCAAAAGATATTTGAATGTGGACAAAAAAAACATCAAAACAAATTGTAAACCTCTACGACAGGGGTCAGCTGGATCTGAGGAACAGCACAAGATGCTGTTGCTTAGTGTTTGGGCTGTGATAGACAAAAATAATAATAATTTCTCGTCATTTTGTGATGCAGCACATGGTTGCATGTGGTTGTTTTTGGTACTTGGTCATGAGGTTTTGTAGTATTCTGTGGTCTTGACTTCTACTTTGGTGGTGGTTTGTTACATATATTTGGTTGCACGTGTGATAACATGTATTTAGCTACCACCCTTTTCAAATGAGTGTTCTCCCTTAGGGAAGGCAAGTTTGTCTTTTTCCTTCCTCTCAAAAGCAAGGGGTGTTAAATCTGTCTTCTAAAATGCTGTTTGACTTTGCTAATTTTTCTTTCAGATATTACTTGCATGACAAATCTCTGTGGAGAGGCAAGCAAAATAATACCGGGACAAAGATGCAACTATAGGTCGATGAATAAACAACTGAGCCATTGGGCCACCACCAGTTGCCAGAGTAGCCATGGATTGGTTACTGAACGGGCCTACCAGGTAAGTCTCAGGGGCCCCCTGACACATACCAAGTGGGAGGAGACTCACAATTACCACAAGGAAACATGATGCTAAGATACAAAAATAGACACAAAGTAATTACAAAAATAAGCTAAATATCTATAGAGTAGATGTGATTTGCTACTATGTGATGGGGCCTTATGCATGTCTGTGCTCAGGGGCCCATTGTCTCGTAATCCGGCAATGAGAATTGCTGTCACGAATTCCATCCCTTAGTGAAAAAGCAAATAATAACAAACTAACTCTCCTGACGTTTCAGACCCTGCCACTATCTCAGACCGTGCAATCAACTCATTCCCTCACCCGGTCTAGTCCACTCTACCTTGGTTCCTGCCAGATTGTCCTGCCAAGCTCTCCAGCATTTCTGACCCAATGTCATCTGAGCTGCCTGTTCTTACCCTGCTTGCCTGTTTCTTGGACCTTGGATATTCTACCTAACCCTTTTTGGATTTAGTAGCCTAAGTGACCTGGTTTTTACCTTTCCAGAACTAGCAGGTAAACTGAACTTTCCTTGCTTCTCTGACTGTCTATTTGTTTGGCTTTTGAGTTCAAGTCTGCCTGCTTCATTGCATTTTGCAATAGCTTTATCTTTGCATAAATGCTCAGGCTGAACTCTGCTGCAGGGACTGTACAGCATTCTTTCAAAAGATGTTCCCCAGTTTGGGGATTTGATGATGGAGTGTGTTGTCTAACACATCGGTGTTCAGTAGGGATGACTGTGACTGTTATTATGATTTGTATCCTTTTTTTAAATTCAAACTCCCAAAACTATTCTCTGACCCTTTGTGCCCTTTAGGAAGCATCTTCTCTTATGATCATTCTCATCTATTTAGGTGTAATGTTTTCTCCTGTGGGAGCAACAAGGCAGCTGTAAGCCTGTGGTAGTACCACTAGATGTCCTTACTAAACTCCTAACACTCCAGCGTCCATCCAAATATTTTTTTCTTTAATGCAGCTGATGCGTCAGGGAGGTGCTGTTAAATGTGAATATACAAACACTGATATCATTTGGCATTCTGGTTGCTTAGGTTTCAGTTGTTGATGGAGTCAAGAGGGCACAGACACACCTTTCGGAAACAATTAACCTTATCAATTATGAAACAACTTGGACTTAAATAACATATCTATAAATTCCAGGAGCTATGTTTGGTTTATGGGTCAAATGTGAATTAATTCTGTTCCCTGAAAAAGCCTATTTTTATTATGTGGAGACAAACCTTTATAATTTACAAAGGCTGATTTTGATCCTACAAAGATTAAACCCTATACCATTCTTTGTAATACAAAATATTTAAATCACATGCAGCTCTAAGAATATAAAACAATATTCACATAAATGTATCACTCCCATCCCTGAAGTGTTTTCAATTCACTCTCACTGATGCTTTGAATAACAGCATTTAGCAGCAGGGTAAAGCTGACTCAGTCACAGCCAAGCGTGGGTGTGTTGATAAGAAACCAAAAGATGATTGCTGCTGTGACTTGACTTTCCATATACAAATGTAACAAGGAGGGGAGGAGCTTATATTTATAGATACCTTTATCAAATAGTTTGAAGTGGAGGATCATTCTTCCTCTTGAAAGCCCTGTACATGCTAACGAAACAGAGCTAGAGAGAGATGTTATGAAATGAACTTAGGAAGCAAAAAAAAAATAAGCACCTGCTTTTTAGGACAGAAGCAGATAAATGCATTGGTGGTGTGCTGCTGAATAAAAAGAGCCTCTGACTCTCTTTTACTCGCTATCACATCAGACGGCATCGCCTGAGATGTGATGCCTGTGGTGAGGGTCACATCTGTGCTCCTGAGGGAACTGAACTTATAACCTCTGGTGCAAGAATGTGTTGCTATCGCGATGCACTGTGGCAATCTCATCACCATGTCAAAGGATTACGCACAGCAGTATGCAAAATGATTTAAATGATTGTCCTTGCACTCGTCCTCTTTTCAATTTCTAGTTTGAACTCCCTTGATATGTCCTCTCCTAGTACAGTCTGCTCCCTTCTGTGGTCTATATGTTCAGGTGTCAGGTTTCAGATTTCATGGAAAGTGATTTATAAGCCCCTTTTAGTAAAAAATGTCCATAGAAGGGTTTATGATAAATAAATAGGAAGAGAAGTGTGTTTATCTGCACACTGTAAAAACAAACAGACTGGCAGTTAAGTGATCACACGTCCATCTTCCAATCTATTCGTCCCCAAAACACTGCCTGCTTCACATGCTTGTGTGTCTTCATTGGACAAAAACATATTAAAGTTAAAAGTGGCATAACATGAGATTTACTTATTCCATTTCCTGATCAGAAAATGTAAATCTTTTTGTAAATGACAGAAGTGAATATAATTTTCATGCCTTAATATGAACATGCTTTACCTATATTTACATGAGTGAATGTTGCCATTTGGTTATCTGCGTGACCCTGGCATGGCTTACCTGCACACTGGGCACCATGTGGGTGGGACATGAGGCGCCTGTCGGCAGGTTATATCAGCATGCTTATCTGTGTGTGGGCCTTCACCAGCCAACATGGAGGTATCAATTCAGTCAAATGTAATTCTGGAATTTGTGAAAAAAAAGTGGGGGCAGCGGACACAGATATCATTGATGATATGGCGAACTGTTTTTTATTGCACTCTTCTCAATATATATTACAACTGCTGAAAGGGAACTTCTCTCTTGAAAAATACAATTTGATCTTATTGTCACACCCAGCAGTTATATAGCAATATTGTCATTCATTTGGAGTTGTGTTACTGGTCCCCCGATGAATGCAAATCCAATATTTGATTTCTTTTAGCTCTGTTTTTGGTCTCTACCAATTCCTTAAGAATATCTGTCTGTTTAGCTGATAGAAACTCTATGTTCATAGTCACTATCTGTATCTGCCATTAAGTGCTGGGCAGGTAGTGTACAGTGGGTTTTTCAGACATTTTTCACTGCGAACAGATGCTTGATGTGGCCGAAAACAACCCTATGAAAACTGTAAAGGTGTGGGGCTGACGGCTGAACGATGAGCTGAAGCTCCATATACTATATGGCCGTAAAGCAAAGGGGAACTACTAACTTTCCAATTGTTTTCAGGTTGACAATCAAATCCTTGTTATTTTAGAAAATATTGAGTCCAAATTACTCATTACTAATGAAGATTTTCAATAATTTTTTCGAAAGTCCAACAGTTTATTGGTAAAAGATTTATCAATCTATCAATGCACAAAACAAAGTCTCTTTCAGACCTTGAAAAATGCTGTTACTAAATCGTCTCTGAAATAGTATCCGTCTTTTTATCAACTTCACTCCATAAATATTGAAAATGAAAATGTTCCTTTTGATTTATATAATTGAAAGAGGCAAACTGCAGACATCCATGTCACTCAGCAGGTGACATACAGAGAGGCTGAATGTGTCAGAGGTTCAAACACCCTGGGGTCGTACACTGTGGCTCCATGACAAGCGGCTGCGGGTGGAGCTTTTGTCATGACATCATGAGAAGGAGAGGAGGGTAGAGTTAAAAGAGTTAAACCGAGCTCAGACACCTGCAGACAAACAGCAGCAGCACATTAGAAACACAGCTGTCTCTATATGGATAATAATCTCAATACAGAGCTAATCTATCTGCTATCAACTATGTCTACTCACACCAGCATTCTTCTTTTCATCACTCTTTGGGCTTCCATGGAAGACAGTGAGTTTATTTAAACTTTACAATTATGTATTATTGTTTTATTTGTTATATACATGACACTGTCAGATATTTCCCAGTTATGCTAGAAGAAAGAGTGTCAAATACTATTGCTATACCTGTTGGGTTTTTTAGTCAGATGTGTAAACTTGGACTCACACATTCATACCTACACCAGCTTTTATCTCAGCCACACTGTGCTCAAAGCAGCAACGGCATCACTGTATTTTGGTGCACAGGAAACATAAAATAATCTGAATCTGAATCAGAAGCTGTTTAATGCCAAGTACGTTACACATACAAGGAATTTGGCTAGTTGATTTATTGGTGCGTAAAAGTAAATAACAAACAGAGTGCAATAATAAAGACGTGATTGAAAAATAGAAATATGAAAATATACAATAAAATATCGTAAAGGATCCATGTATTAAACAAAAGATGCTCATTTTATCAGCGTGAGATTTTTTTTACTGTTGCTAAATTTTTTACACAAGTGATGATAGATTCCTGCAATACAATTACAAGTAGTAGAAGCGTGGTAGTTGTCCTCATGTTACGCAGGCTTTTTTTATCAAAAAAAATAGTAGTAGTCCTGATACTTTTCTTTTTTTCTTTGATTGTCTCAAATATTTGCAAAAAAAAAAGCAAAGGAATGTGTGCCTTTCCATCCTGTAAATAAGTCTGTTTGCTCACTGTTAAAGGTCAAGAGTGATACGTTTGTTAAGAATAGTTGATGAGCTTTTTCATGTTCCAACTTGTAAACTCTATACATAATAAACTTGTTATATAACACATCAATCTGTTTTGTGTTTTGAGAAGCCGTAGAAGTGGAAAAAGGAGTAGATGCTGTGTGTGGATCACTGTTACTGAATGACTCTTTTTCTCGCAAAGGTTTTGGTCTCCCGGTGATGAAAGGGCTAGAGGTGGAGGTCGATGACGGGGTCCCACCACAGAGAGTGAGGACCAAGCGCTGCGCCTGCAATAGCCTGCTGGACTCTGAGTGCCACTACTTCTGCCACCTGGATATCATTTGGGTCAACACGCCCAGGTTAGTGTGAGAGGACGCGCCGCATAGGGACACAAACACATGCTTTGGACTCAAAGTGAGTATCACTTTGAGTCCAATATCTGAAAAATAAACATGTGCTATCACATGTATAATCAACTGGGTAGTGGTGCATGAAGTATCAAAGAGCAAAGTCTGCAGAATGTTTATATCATGTGCTTGAGCCTAAGTATCTTCTTTCTTTCTGCAGTAAGACAACAGTTTATGGTCTAGGCAGCGCACTGTCGCGACGCAGGAGGTCCACTGGCCGTTGCACCTGTGCCAACCTTGATGATCATAACTGTTCCAACTTCTGCCATCACAGGTGAGTCGGGGCCCAAGCATTGCAAACAGCTGTCAAGCATCAGTTGAAGGCTCTTGTCAGTGTTTTTATCTCAGATCTGTGTGGCCTCTGTGTGTGGTTAGTTAAGGCATGTATAATTGCCCTTTGTGGCGGACAAGGAGTGGCGCAGCGCAAGGGAACATTTGATTTAACTGCAATGTTAATATGTAATTAAATGTATTGTTACTGTGTTCTGTAAGTTCCACTTTTGGAGGGTCTGATCATCAAAACAGCACAGTTGAGGCTTGAGGGAGTAGAATAATCTCAGGCTGGTGCACAAAATTAACAAATGGCTAAAGAAGTGAAGCACTTGGGAGTTTGGAAGCAATGAAAAACTATGTAGAGTATTCACATTTCCTAGAAATGTCAAGAAAATAATGTTACCACCTAGAAACAGTAGATAGACCGAGTGACAGGCTGAGATAGGAGGCATAGCAGTTTAATGTTCTTGTGACATAAAACCTTTAGTGAGCCCGTAAAGATAAGACTTAAGTAGCTGGGAGTGTAAAAAATAAATGGTGTTGAGTGCTTCTATTTTAGCAGGGTGTTCTTTAACCACAGCAACATCAATAAAACAAGTGACAAACTGCAATGTCATTTTTGGTGACTCTACTGTTTCCTTGCATGCAGTCCTGAAGTCACATCCCCAAAGAGATCTGTAAGGACAAGTCATCTGAACATACTCAGCATCCTAAGGTGAGCTTAGAATGATGATATTACTTACAAAACATACAGAATTTCACTAACATTTTGATCATGTTTTTGATTGTGTGACTGACTTTTTGTCTCTCAGAGCTGCTGCAAGCAAGTCCAAGAGAGCTCTCGCTTCACCTGATTCAGACAGAGTTGAGCCCTCTCAGAGGATGAACACTCGCTAAACAATGTTCCAGCTGAGGCAGCAAGAGTGAGAGAGTGAGAGCAGAGAGCACCTGAACAAATTACACTCCTTTTGATAGAAAGGGGGGAAACAAAAGGTTGCTAAAAGATGGTGTCCGACGCAGAAAGGCCCGAAGCGCCACAAAATGTCTGTTTGTACCTGCGAATAGAGGCTGGAAAACGTGACAGAGTTCTGCAAACACATCATGGAAACAGATGTGAAGGATCATCACGGAGAGGAGCTCTTACCATGATAAGAGAGCGCTATGCCTGTGGGCATTTTGGACTATGGCTGTCCGGTGTGTGAGATTCAGTGGGGTTGTCCGTGTGTCCCTGCAGAGACAGGCCAGCACTGACATAGAAGGATATAATAGAAGAAAAGGGACATGCATACTGTACATGCTTGTTCACGAATTTCTCAAATACATGTTGTGTATTTACTCATTCTTTTGTAAAATAAGTTTATAATCTTTCATGGATCAACACATTTATTATTTTACAATCGATATAATTATAAATTACTTTTTTAATGATAGACCTTGCGGATACATGTCGGAAAAAGTTATGTAGTCTACTGAAAGTTATATTTCTTTATTTAGGATTTTTGTGTGCATAAGAGTAATTCAAATTTATTAAAATAAAGTCTGTATATTCATATCTGTCTGTCAAAGTTTTTTAAATGTAAAGATAAATTGAGACTAAAAAATAAAAATGTACTCGCATCTTGTTTTTGTCCTATTTTCAAATGTATGGCCTTCTGTTGACTTTGGAAAGGCACACTGTGGAAATAAAGTCTGTACTCTAAAGAAAATATACGTGAGGGATAATTTGAGGTAAAATAAATCCTTTAAGACGGCATGTGTGATTTAATTGTTTGACAAGCAAACACATTTCTGAGTTCAAAAGGTGGCCTGAGATGGATGAATGGTCCAGGAATTCAAGGCTCACATTAATAAAAGGTTTACCTGCTGTTCAAAGGGTGAACAGCCTGTGTTATCATAAGGATCTGTGGAAAGAATGCAGCGTTTTGTAGCTTTGCGCAGGGGGTGATCAAGAGGAACAAAATGCCCTGTCACCCCGTGTTCCTTTCTGACTGCCTGCGCTGTACATCACGTCCATGCATACCTGAATATGCAACAAGAGCAGACAAAGGTTGGAGCCAAGAAAAACACGAGAGATGATTCCTTTTTTCATCAAATGAATAACGCTGTAGTGAACTGAACTGCTTTTGCTGCCTGATCAAATAACATGTATAACATTGATGCATGCTAAGACTCAAGTTTTAATGTAGCTCTAATTTCTGAAGTAGATTTTCCTGCTTTGTTGCAGTTCATTTCATTCCTGTCATACTTGCAGCAAAAGATAGCTGCAGCACCCTGCAGCTATCTTTTGGAAACAGGCCTGAAAACAACCACAGCCTGGCCATGGGCTGCCTGCATCCACAGTAGAATAGTGGACACTGTCCGACGCAGTTATGCAATACTTCAGTCAGTTGTGAAATCTCAGCTTTACACATTTGTTTAAACAGATTTGCACAGAGTCAGTCTAGCTGTTTCCCCCTTTGTCTAGCTAAGCTTAAAGCTTCTGGCTGTATCTTGAAATTTACCGGACCGACAAAGTGGTAGCAATCTTTCATCCTCCGTCACTTGAACTAATCCTTTAAAGAAAGAATGTTTGAAGTTTTTGTTGTTGCCGGTCCCTTACTATTATTAACTTGTATTATCTTTTTTAATAATACTTTTATAAAGTTCAAAACACCCTGTTTTGGCATTGAAGTCATGTTAACATATTTAAAAGAAATTCATCATCATTTGTACATTTTCATGCTCATTTTTGTCTCAACACTATTCTTTATCATTTACTCCTCTTTACTACTGAACTCTCTGTGTTTAAATAGTCTAGTCCTACACAGAAAAAACATGTTTAATTTTAATGGCAAAAAAACAGAGGGGAGGAATGGCAGGAAGTAACACACACATGGTCAATCACATGGTCCCATTGAGGGGGTTAATGATATTGTGATTCATTTTAAATTGAGGCATTTCGGTGCTCTAGTCGTCGAGTGGCACCAACAGCAACAATAAACAATAGTAGTCACTCTGTTGTAAACCATAAAAATAAATGAAGATTATATGACAAACACACACAGATTAATGATTGACTGATGAAAGGAAGAAAGGACTAAAACCAAAGGCTGCCTCAGAGGCAGAACTCTGTCCATGGTGCTGGAAAAGCTTTGAGTGTCACTCAACTGTTCACTGTAGAGAAAAGGCAACAAATCCCCACCTATTTTTTGGTGTGTTAATCTCACAACAAAGACAAACACAATCTTACTATAGGGTGCTTCTTTCAGCAATTATATTTTTCAAAAATACTGAAATTCACTCCTTTTTTTTTTATCTCTGTACACTTTGACTTTAGTCAGTTAAATATGCCTGTATTCAACAACACATTTATAATGGATGACTTTCCAGTCTGTCTGCTCTTATAATCTCATTGTATATTATGGTATTTGTTACAAAGGCCCGCTGTTAAATGTGTTAATAAATAATACGTCTGAGATATGTTCTCTATTTACATGTTGCCTCTTATAACTATTATCAATAACTACAAACTAGGTTTCCATTTTTATGGGGATGATAATCAACTTTACATCTCTGTTAAGCCTGATGCCTGCCATGTTGAAACTGAAAGAGTTCATATCAGCAATCAAACGATGGATGTCATGTAACTTCCTTCTTATAAATGCCTAAAAAACGGATATACTAATTCTTGGTCAAAAGAAGATCAGAAATAAATTCTGTGATCTCAATCCGAACATCGCTACCTTACTTGTATACATTGTGTGTCTTGCTAATGTTGGTCATTGCTGTTTTTATTATGAATACAGCCCCTTGAGGCATGCATTGTGATATTGGGCTATTATTAACTTTGACTTGACATCATAAATAGGGCATGTATTCCACTGTAGGTACAGTATGTAAAGGTGAAAGCATGTACTCTACAGTTTGGTTGTAAATCCTCTAAAACCAATATCAATATCATGTGGTTCCTTATATTAACACATAGAGGTTTCACCTGGCGGCTCCCAAAATATCAGTTATGTATCTGATAGATTTGTATACATTGTGGTTGGGCTTGTTTTTTCCTATGTGTCCCTAAGAAGCACACGTTGACCTATAAAGTTATCTCATTAGATGCAGGTGTAGGATGAGCAACAAATGAAATATTGAATGCCTGCATACAGTAACCAGTCAAAAGTTTGGACACACCTTCTCATTCAATGGTTTTTCTTTATTTTTATTTTTATTTTTTTCTACATTGTAGATTAATATTGAAGACATCCAAACTATGAAGGAACACATATGGAATTATGTGGTAAACAAACAAATGCTCAACAAACCAGAATATGTTTTATATTTTAGATTCTTCAAAGTAGTTGAATGAGAAGGTGTGTCCAAACTTTTGACTGGTACTGTATATATTTTTCATTCAGGGGAAGTCGCCATGGTCTAATCGGCATCTGTTCCATCAAAATCTCTCCAGAGTGTTGCAGAGTAATGCTCTTATGTTTCGGTATGCATCATTTCATATATATTCACATATGTGAGCGTGATTCAGTTGAATAGCAGTGAATCCTGTAAATGACTCATATGTGTACAACATATGAGTCATTTACAGGACTGACCCCTGTGGTATATTTAGCTTAAAATGGTCACATCATGTTAGATACAACTCATACTGATTAAACACACTCGGTAAACATTCCTTGAATGCTTTAGTGGGCTGTGTCTTTATTTACTCAAAAGGCCTTATTTTGGGTCACAGTCAACTGGCATTGATCATGATTGGTAACACTATGTTCAATTCAATTCAATTCAATTCAATTCAATTCAATTCAATTCAATTCAATTCAATTCAGTTTATTTTGTATAGCCCAGAATCACAAATTACAAATTTGCCTCAGAGGGCTTCACAATCTGTGCACATGCACATGTTCCCACTCTTAGAATAAACCCTCTGTATCGTACATCTTTCCAGCTGAGTGCAAGAGGAAAAGAGTTAGCAGTAAATCAAGAAAATGATGCTCATGAGTTGAAATAATTGCTTTAATTAATAAATGATATTGCTGTAAGAGGCACTTTGTCCTCCTGTTGTTCATCATGAGTCATAGGTGGCCTGCCTCAGCATTTATGAGTCTTTGTTATAACAAAGGGATAATAAAGCTTTATAGGGGCCCGTTCATCAACAAGTCAGCAAATGATTTAAACAATTTAGATGCAGCCAGTGGTCAAATATTCCACAGCTGTTCCCCAAGAATGTGCAGTGCAGCAATAGCCAACATTTCAGCCTCCCACCCACCCACCCACCCACACACACACACACACACACACACACACACACACACACACACACACACACACACACACACACACACACACACACACACACACACACACACACACACACAACTGTTTTCACGCATGCACACAGCTGTTATTGGGGATTTACCATGGGGGTGTTCTTCAACAAGGCTGTACAAAATCATACAAAGTCAAGCGGACCCTGCGGTCAAAAACACAAACCAACAAACCAAGTGTGTGTCTTACCCTCTACTGTGCATTGCAATGATTCTTTACCACCAGGGCACCAGATCATGTTTCTTTGTGTGGGCCCAGACAGCTGCCTGTCTCGTTCATGTCAACATCGGAACAACTTAAGCCATGCAGGAACAGTCCCTACTGTGCAACATTGTATAACACACTAAAGGGCAAAGTGCAAAGGCTCACTTTGCTCTAGTCATCACTGTGGGGCACTTCCAAGGAAAGTGCTTCATTTATCAAATTAATAAGTTAAGTTAGTTTGTCAGTGATATCAAGTTGACTCAGAGATACCAGCCGCACTTAAACAGTATCAGTTGATAAGGTCCTCTTGATAAACAAACAAACACACACACACACACACACACACACACACACACACACACACACACACACACACACACACACACACACACACACACACACACACACACACACACACACACACACACACACCGTGATGACAGGGAATACAGGGAACTAAACCAGGACTTTATAGGTTGGTGCCAGCGGAACCGCCTCCAGATCAACTCTGGGAAAACCAAAGAGCTGGTGGTGGACTTCCACCGGGGTAAACACTCTCCTCCGGAACCAGTGAACATCCGGGGAATGGACAATGAGATTGTGAAATCTTATAAGTACCTGGGTGTTCACTTCAACAATAAACCGGACTGGACAGACAACAACACTAACGCACTATACAAAAAGGGTCCGAGCAGACTCTATCTGCTGAGGAGACTGAAGGTCACTCCTGAGGACCGTCTTTGACTCTGTGGTGCCATCAGCCATCTTTAATGGAGTGGTCTCCTGGAGCAGCAGCATCTCGACAGCCAACAGATAGAGACTGAACAAACTTGTCAGTCCTTCCTTCCTGCCGCTGTCAGGCTGCACAACCAACTGTGCTCCCAATAGACCACAATACCAAAAAACGGACTATATAAATCTGTGCAATACATAATTATGTGTAATCCACTGTGCATCTTTACTGTGTGATTACTTATTTATAATACTTTTTTGATCTTTTACTATGTCTCTTGTTTGATGTATGATTATCTTATCTTATCTTTTTTTACACACAAAAAATTGTTCACTGTGCAAATCATTCACTTTCCTTCAATCAGTCAATTTCACACACACACACACACACACACACACACACACACACACACACACACACACACACACACACACACACACACACACACACACACACACACACACACACACATATATATATTTACCTGGCTTGTACTGTATTTGATTCTAATTGTGTATTTATTGCTACTATTCCAAGTAATCAGAGTTGAACTGAATTAAAAATTGTCAGCCATCTAACAGGAACACAACAATATAGTCATTGGTAACAACTATTTAAAGAATGAACTACAGATAAGTAATGGGTATGTCAAATTAAAATGTAGACTTGCACATATGTTGCCACTGTATATGTATGCAGTCACATGCTGTGGACTTCTCATTCAAATCAACATTTCTAACTCAACATCTGATCATCATAGTTTAGTCACATTTTCTTCACATTGAATCATTAAATCAAGCTTTAAAATGTTTAGTGCGGACACTTTATCTAAAATAATTTCTTATCTCAAACATTAAGGAAACAATGGGTTGTATGTATCAGATACACTATTGAACCAGGAAGACTCCAGATATGGTGCAGCTGCTGTGTATTTATAAATACAATCAGCTTCCTCAATAGATTTTACATCAGACGCTCGCAAAAAAGATTTTATTGGTTTCGGTTTTTCCCTGTTGGATCGAAATGCTTCCTTGTGTTACTGTTTGTGACATCTAAAGACCTTTAATGATCCATGAGCAAATCATTAGTGTATGAGCTAGTCCTAAAAAGTCTGTGGAACTTTTAATTGCATCAATACAAGCTGGTGTTTATGATGAAGTAAAACACATGTACTGTTGTTTTGGAGCTAAATCAATGGAGAAGCATGCTATCACTGTAGTTGGACACTAGATGGCCTCTTGCTACAAGAAACTCACTCTCACGTAAAGCATTTAGTGTTGATGATGTAGGAGCAAAATCAACATTTGACTACATTTGACATTAGTCACCAGATGACATCCACTTATTAAATACTTGCTGTTCATTTGTGTTTGTAGATATACTAAATGTATCCAATAAACAATGTAAAAGCAGAATGTCTGTTATGTTTTTGGTTTTCCCCCTTAACAAACTGCATATGCATGATCAACAGAATCAATACTTTTCTACGACATTTACCAATAACACTTAATACTTAAGATATCTGAACGCAGGACTTTTTATGGACATTAAGATGTTGCTATTTTCACAAAAGCAAATTATACTTTTTCTACCAAAGTTGCACTGTAAGTCAGTGGCTTCCTAAATGGGAGAACCTCCCAGAAACCTCTGTCTGCCAGTTTAGGAAGCTGAGGAAGAGTTCATATGTCTTCTTCATGTCAGTTTAATCTAGAGAATATGTGTAAATGTAACTATACATGACAATACCAATCAGAGATTTCACTCTGATTTCACTATGCTGTGTTATGTCATAAGAACAACATTCTTCTTAGGCTGCATGGCGGTGTAGTGTTAACAGGCAGAATCTATTTTGATGATTCAACCCCTGGTGAAAGAACCTCAGATCATTTAAAATAATTGATCCCACAGTGTAGAAATACAAGTGAAAGTCAAAATTCTACTCAAGAAAAAGCCCAAAAGTATTAGCATGAATATAACTTTAAGTTGCATACCAAACGTATAAGTACTCATTATGCAGAATGGTCCATTTCAGAATAAGGCATATTGTATAACTGGATTTGAATTAACAATGCATCAATGTGTACATCACGTAAATATTGCTGCTATTAAAGGTGTGGATCTGGGTGTGCTGGGTAAGTTGAATTCACCCAATAACAAAACTTATCTTATCTTAGCGTATACATAATAATACTTTTTTTTGTTGATACTGTTTTGTATTATAAGTCACAAGCTTTGAATAATTTGTAACTAAAGTAAACAAACTTAGTGGAGTAAAAAGTGCAATTAAGCCCTCTGAAATGTAGTGGAGTGGAGCTATAAAAGCCTCCAATTAAAAGATGTTTCCACTACTGGAAAAAAATACCTATTTATTCAATAATAACAATGCACAAACTGCATTGTGAAAAGAAAAACTCCAATCAATAAGTGTAATCCTTAAAATGATGCCATGAATAGATGCCAATGGGGAGTTTGTTGTAATATTCACCACTGACTCATGACAATAAATCTTTTAACATGTTTCCTGGCATTGAAGTTGAACAAATGGTGTAATTTTTTATAGGCTAGCTCTGGGAGTCATTTTGTACATTTTGTATTTGAATTAAAAATAGATTAAAAAAAATGGAACACAACTGTCTATACTGTCTACAGATTGGTTGTAGTTTGCTGTGTTTTGGCACAAATCCTTTCATAACTCAGTTATTGTGAGTTTATCAAAAGCAAACTGTAGTAATGCTGTATTTTTGTAATATAATTTGGGAGCTATTTCTTCATACATATATATATATACACACACACACACATAATTGTATAGTATGTGTATTTATTGTCTGTGTCTGTGTAGTTGTATAGTATGTGTATTTATTGTCTGTGTAGTTGTATAGTATGTGTATTTATTGTCTGTGTAGTTGTATAGTATGTGTATTTATTGTCTGTGTAGTTGTATAGTATGTGTATTTATTGTCTGTGTAGTTGTATAGTATGTGTATTTATTGTCTGTGTAGTTGTATGTGTATTTATTGTCTGTGTAGTTGTATAGTATTTATTGTCTGTATTTATTATGTCTTTATTGTCTGTGTAGTTGTATAGTATGTATAGTATTTATTTATTGTCTGTGTAGTTGTATAGTATGTGTATTTATTGTCTGTGTAGTTGTATAGTATTGTTATTTATTTATTGTCTGTGTAGTTGTATAGTATGTGTATTTATTGTCTGTGTAGTTGTATAGTATGTGTATTTATTGTATGTGTAGTTGTATAGTATGTGTATTTATTGTATGTGTATTTATTGTATGTGTAGTTGTATAGTATGTGTATTTATTGTCTGTGTAGTTGTATAGTATGTGTATTTATTGTCTGTGTAGTTGTATAGTATGTGTATTTATTGTCTGTGTAGTTGTATAGTATGTGTATTTATTGTCTGTGTAGTTGTATAGTATAGTGTATTTATTGTAGTTGTATAGTATGTGTATTTATTGTCTGTGTAGTTGTATAGTATGTGTATTTATTGTCTGTGTAGTTGTATAGTATGTGTATTTATTGTCTGTGTAGTTGTATAGTATGTTTATTGTATTTATTGTCTGTGTAGTTGTATAGTATGTGTATTTATTGTCTGTGTAGTTGTATAGTATGTGTATTTATTGTCTGTGTAGTTGTATAGTATGTGTATTTATTGTCTGTGTAGTTGTATAGTATGTGTATTTATTGTCTGTGTAGTTGTATAGTATAGTATGTGTATTTATTGTCTGTGTAGTTGTATAGTATTTATTGTCTGTGTAGTTGTATAGTATGTGTATTTATTGTCTGTGTAGTTGTATAGTATGTGTATTTATTGTCTGTGTAGTTGTATAGTATGTGTATTTATTGTCTGTGTCTGTGTAGTTGAGCTGCTGCAACACTTGAATTCCCCCATGGGGATCAATAAAGGAATATAATAATAATAATTGATAAAATGATGGGGGGCTATAGGAGGGGAAAAGTGATTATTAAAATATAACGGAATGCTCCTCCACCACCACCACCCCCACCCATCCCCATCCCCAAACCAATGCAATGCAATGCCTGGTGGGTACTGAAGTCTTCACCACACAAAGCAGAGCCGTGTTCACAACGCCCACAGAGGAGCTGCAGCTTCCACCGAGAACTACCGGGACCGAGATGCCCGGCTCGGGATGGTTTCCGGGCGTAAAGTGCTTGGACCGGAGCTCTGGAAGAGGTGAGGAAATGATTTTAAATTTTAAATCGTCTGTAACTCATTTCAAAGGAGGAGGTGAGAGTCTGGAGTCGGGAGAGAGGTGCTTGTTATCGGGGAGCAAATGCACCTCTGACTGAGTCTGCAGGGAGGATCTCTCTGCAGAGAATAAACCTAAGTTGAGCTCCAACTTGGCCGACACAAAACAAGCCGGCATCTCGAGTAAAATGAAGCTTTACAGTGTAGTATTGCATGTAGATATGTTGTTTATCTACACATCCTGAGTGCCATAAGTTAAAGGTTATTGTTCTCTCTTTTGTGGCTGGAATCACTGCCTCCGTTTACCACTGAAACTCCATTTTCCACTCATCTCTGCACAACAAAGGATGCATGTGATCTGGGCTTGTGGATGGCTTGTTGTTAGTAGGATGCACCTTTTTAAATGTCTGGTCTTTGTCATTATGGTTTGTCATGTTAATGAAAAAGACATTTCCAGGCCTCTATAGAAACGTTTTCCCTTGCATGTGTTATTCTGTCAGAAAGAGGATGCTGCTAGAATGGGGAAACTGCTCAGTATCTAAATCAAAGCACTCTGGGTCATAGCTTCATTTGTGTGTGTGTATATATATATGAATTAGGAGAAATTCAAAGTGTTACATGTGCAGCACTTTATTTTACACTACACAGGACCTGTATTTAAGGCTTTAAATATAGCAACACTCATGCTTCAAAGCATGGTATATAATTAGCTCATTTAAAATGTGGACAAATTGAATATGTAGCCTACTTCAAGGGCTGCCTGGCTGATTTGTGAAAAACACTTTTTTAACAACAGTAAGTACTGTGCATAGCAATTCCCCACTTTATTTGTCTTTTGTCTATTTAAATAGTGCAATGTACAAAAACGCAGCATGACTTTTATTTTGAAGCGTTTGGCCGGAGTTGACGCCTCCTCTCGGCTGCTCTCAGTCACTCAGCAGCATCTTGAGTCCAGGGAGGCAGGTCGATGCAAAGCCTCCACACACAGCTTCGTTTTCTCCTCCTGCCATCAGTGACAGCTGTTTCCATTTGATGCTTCTCACACCTCAACCTCTCAGGTAACTTCACACCTCGCCTCAGGAAAAAAGGGAGAAGCAAGTCAAGTAATGGTGGCTCTAATCTCTGACGATACAATCAATGAAGCATTGCTCCATTTAAATCTTAATTAGGGCTAAAGATGGAAGACTGTTCGTCCTCACAGAGAATATTTGCGTGTGCATGGCTTGCATTAAAGTGACATTCTTGAGATGGTAAGCTGCAAATCTAGAAGAAGAAGAAGAAAAATGGTTAAGTCACATCTTGGTAATATTTTCAAAGAGATTATATGATATTGGATGTCATAAGGAACATACAGCAATTTATTCACAGAGTAGGCTGACACACTTTTCAGCAAGAAAACCTACAGATAGAAGTGTGTGTGTGTGTGTGTGTGTGTGTGTGTGTGTGTGTGTGTGTGTGTGTGTGTGTGTGTGTGTGTGTGTGTGTGTGTGTGTGATGCTTTACAATTTAAGACTTCTACTATTGTATTTTTTACAATGAGTGTCCACATATATGGCTCATAAGTGAAACTAGTGTAAATGCAGAAGGCCTGGCTCATAGTCTGGTCCGGTGCCTTCTATTCTTCTCTTCTCTAATGCAGTAACGTGCATTTCCTCTGGTTCCATCTGCCCGTGGCGTAATAGCTCCTGAAGTTAATTTTCTCTTCCAAGAAAAAAAAAAAAAAAATGCTGCCTCATGGCTTGTGTTGTAGCTCCTTCCACTTCCCATTGGAAGCCCCCCCTCCTTTTATGGACCATTAAGAGGCAACCACCGATGGTTAAGTTGTCAGCTGGGCCTGATTGATTCAGTTAGACCACAGATGAGACCGATCTGTGCCTGAGATTCCTCCGATGCTCTCAGTCCTCCCCCCCCTCCATCCGGCAGATAGTAGTATAATAGCCTGTCTTTAAGGGGGAGATGGTGAGTGTAAAGTGAGAAAACCTATGTACCAGGTTAATGCTTTTTGTGTATGATCACTTACCTGCAGTGTAGTAAAGATACACTGTGTTGCATGGTGGTAAGTTGTCCCTGCAGTGCAGCAGCAGTCTGCACACAGGTTGGAGGGACTCTGACAAAGAAAAGTTTAGCAAAGGCGAGGAGCATTTTGGGATACTTGTAGATAAAAAATGTAAAAAAAAAAAAAAAGTGGGCCACTGGTCCCTGTGGTGGTAAATGATGCTTTTCTGGGCCAGGCTCGGTGATGACGTTCACCCGGCCCGGATTGGGAACAGACACCCATGTCCATCCATTTTGGAGAGTGGTGCTGAAACTGTGCTGCTCGGATACTCACTGCAGAAAGGTCCAACAGAGAGACTGCAGGTCTGACTTTGCTTTCCCAACAGCAGCCACCTTTTTTCCGATCTACACATCTGTCATTGATACCTCTCTGGAGCAGGCCTGTAAGTATGCTTCAGCTCAGTCCACCTGACTTGGGACCTACTGCTGTTAAATCAGCTATGCACCATCTCAGTTTTACTATTAACTTTACTTTTTAGACTTAAGTCTTAAGTGTGGATTAAATGACTTTCCTCAATTGAATTGGCAGCTTTTTGTGCCCAAAACCCTTGCTCTGGACAGAGAAGCGCACTGCTATTTACAGATGGCATAACCCAGCCAGCTGCTGCCTTTTTCCGCTCCCATCGTAATTCAATCAGCGCTAGCAGAGTGCGCCAGTGAGGGTGTGTGCAGTCGGGATGTCCAGGCGGTCTCTAACGGCTACTTTTACATACCTGAATGGCGGCTCCTATTCCAAGGTAGTGTGTTTGTGGTACAGAAAATGGGGAGACGACAAAAATCCCAGCTTTTATCATCCATGAAAAGGATGTGGGGCTTGATATATGGGTTTTCAAACATGATAGTTCAGCCTGATTGTATAGTGTTGAAGACAAGATTATAGTATGACTAGTGATGGATGAGGTGGGGACATAACTTTCTGACTAATTTATATACTCTTCTGTCAGAATATTTAAGCTCCAGTTTGGTGTTTATGTCGTTAATTGGTTGCGTATGTCATGTCTTCCTTGATTTGTTTGCTCAACACTGTGAAGTGACTTGCGGCGGCTGTCAAAAACTTCAAACATCATATATTTCATGACGCGGCAGACACTGAGCGACAAAGGGTCCTGCACTGTTTTGACAGACTCATAACTTCTATTGATCAGTTCTGAATGGCAGAGAGGGGGAAGAGGGTTAATAGCTCTAAAGGGAAGTAAGCCATCAACATCCTTTTTTTTATGGGCACATTCTGAAACTGTCTGTGAGCGTGACAGAAACAGCAAGTGAAACAGAGCAATATGTGAATTGCTCTGTTTCTGCTCTGAATGTTTCTACTGAAGCCGGCCCTTTTTTATCTTTTCTCGGATAGTCTATGTTGTAGTTAACATGCAGTGATTTCATGCAAGTGTTAAGCATACATAACATATAAGGCTCTGGCTGAAATGGTGGAAAATTCTCAGTATTTGCAGCTCTACCCCCTCACTGCCTCAAATCCGCTCGTACTTTCAGACACCAAAGATATTTTCTCTTTTCTCTGGATAGAGCAAAACGCTCACCACTCTGCTCGATTATTTTGAGTCATCCAGCCAAGTCTGTGGCACACAGGGCGGGAGTGTAAGAAAATTCATCTCCGACCACGAATACATCTGCCTCCTCTCAGGGGTGTTAGGGTTCTCCATTCTGTTTGGACGACTGTACGATGAAAACTACAGAACTTTAAAGCCAATTTTATAAGGTAAGATAAGATGGACTTTATTGTCCAACAGGCAAACTTGTCTTGGGCTTTCAGCTCCTGCATCAAACATGGTTTCAGGCAGGGTAATTGGCCAGTTTGAAGTCCAAATGTCGTTACTAAGGCTTCTTCTTTTGATGAGGAAGTTGACCATTGACCCTTCCAGTAAATGGGTCTGGAAGAAGAACAGAGAAGAATGCCATAATACAGTAAATATTTGCATAGGTTGGAAACCGCTTCTGAGTTTACACGTCTATCCGTCCATCACAATGCTGTCATGCGTGCCTTGGGCAGATGTCGCTTTTCATCATGGCAAACCATTGATCAATGATAACATTAATAGTCTTGTCAAAGGGCCTTCTGTGGCCTGGACACCATCACAGTCTAAAGATGCTTTTGCTCTTAATCTTGCCATTCGTTGAAAACGATGTTTGCCCGCAAGACAAGAATGTTGCAATTTAGTTAGACCAGTAATTCACAGAAATGGAAGCTGATATGGAGGCCCATCAAACCACCAGAAGGATTACTTTGCATTGAAAATCGTTAGTACTGTTCTGGAGAGGAACCGAAGCAGTTTTGTGGGTAGTAATAACCTCATGCCATTTAGTTTTGGGTTTCTCGAGCAAAGCTAATGTCCGTGCATGCTTTCCTCGACGGGCCCAACAATATGTGGCATTGTTTATATTGCAAAGAATGGTCAACTTCTGTGTGAAGTATTGCGCTGCATCTAATAATTATTTTAATTCCATTATTTTCTTTTTCGTTTTGTTTAAGCCATCAATAATTTCTATAAAGTCCCTATCAGTCATGTAAAATGCAAATGCCAATTCCTTAGAGCCCAAGCTGATGCTTTAAAGTAACTTAGATATTAAAGTTACAATGGAATAAAACACAGAAAGGCTGCAACCAGCACATCTTTGTTTTGTTTTTGTGCTTGAAAAATGACAAACAATAAATAAATGATCAAAATAGTTGCAGATTAATTCATTGAGTTTCAGCAGAACGAGAAATGGGTCATTCACTACTTTCCATCGCCCTTCCATTCTCCAATTCACAAATGCCCAATTCTCAATAAATGGGCATATGCAACAGGTCCAGTAGTTGCAAGAAAGTAAAGTCTGCTCATTTTTCTCATTTTCTTTAATGGGAAGCTTTTTTTATTTGTATTCCAGTTTAAGTTGTACTGAATACTCAGTTCATAACAGCTTCTGTTGGTCTCCTCTCTGAGCTAAAGCACCGTTGACTGTTTCCCCCGCTCTGCTGCTCTCTGCCCCGGGGCTCTATCAGTCTGCTCTGTCTTTTTGCATTTGTATTTCTTTTATATTTCTAAAATGAAGAAACACTACTTGTTAGGTATTTGCTTTGCCAGCTCAGTCACTAACTATAACCATCAACGGCAAAATATTTTTTTGGCAAACATAAATTGCCCACTTCAAATACTTTGTGGTTGTGAAGTGCACTTGGCCAACAAAAGTGTTTGATTACATTTTTGAAGTGTTTCGATGAGAGTGTTTTGACTTTTTACCTGTGAGTAGTTTGAACGAGACCCAATTGGACCCAAAGGCCTGAGTGGACGCCAGCCAACAGTTCTCCCACGAGGCTTTAACACTACCATCACTCTATCGTGACGTAACGCATATCCGTTCACACTTAAGTCATCCACCTTTTGAGCATCACTGTAGCATCATTGTCTTTTTTTAGATTGACCTGAATCTGCTGGAGTCCAGCTACTGCAAGTTTTACCAAAGTGTGTGTGTTTTCTGAGATTTATTTTCATGCTGCATCTTTCTGTCTTTCTGTTTTTTAAAGGGCCTTTGCTGTTTTGTCTTCTTCACGGCTCCTCAGAGTGCTAACTCTCTCAAGTACATATGAGAAAATGGGGATTATTTTGTTGCATCTTCTAGTTGAAGCTTGATCTCAATGCTGTCGGCTTTAAGACCCTTTATTACGTTGCACTTGCTCTATCAACATGCAATAACTAAATGGAGATCTTACTCTATGTCAAGTGTAAATGAGGTCTACATCTCAGACTCGATCTGGTTTAAATATGTTGGTTTTCATTATAGTGATAGTGACGCATGCATTTTCACTCCCTCCTTTCTGTTTATGACTAATTATGATCTAAACCTTTTTGTTTTTCTTTTATCAGGGGGGTTAAGATGGGTGGAGCTGCCATCTTACGCATGCTGGAGACCTGAACAAATACTGGTAAACTGCTGCTGAGGACCTCAACCACCCCCGTCCCACCCATGACTTTCTATAGTGTATGTCTACACCTTTATATATTTACACAAATGCACAATTAATGATACTAAGATCACTTATAATGAATACAATGCCACATGAATCCTATTTAAAGATTACATTTTGGAGAATCATAACAACAGCCATGGATACATTGTCTATGGTAAAAATATTCATTTGTGTCCAAAATGACAAACACTGTGCTAGTCATTGCTGACATTTTTTTTTTCTCAAGTATATTAAAGGATAATACATAATGATAGAAATACTGCATTTATACTTTCCTGTATTTAAATGTAATTTATTTTAGCTAAATAGAATTTACTACACATGGTTTGATTTTATATTTGGCATGAAAGTCGTCAGTGATTATTGGCTTTATCTTTCTCAGATCAGTTTGAGTTGGATGCTTCAGATACTTTCATACTAAAAATAATAATTATGGCTTTCATGGAATTTTAATGAAATCATTTAAGACTAAATATCTCATTATTCCATGACCACGGTATATATAGATATTTTTGGAGCATAACTTGCAAACATATTTGAGGAAAAACTGATTCACTACTACTTTTACACTCTTTTAACTTGTTTAACTAGTGTGTCTCAGCTCCCATCTCAAACTGGTGTTGATGCTCCAACTGTTGTTTTTCAGGAGCCGTTGATTGGTGTGCCTCAAACTCTGTAATGGAAAATCGTGGTGAGTGCCAAGTTGCTCGTTGTGGTTTGTTAAGTGCAGTGTTAAGGCTGTGGAGAGAGCTGCAGATCCACTCATCTTGCTATACATCCACTGTTTATGGGGTCTGTCGAGTCTCTGTACGTTTTATGAGCTACTCAGCAATGCATCTTTTCAAACTTGGGGCCTGATTGGGGATCAGTTTCCCCTCCCAAAGCTTGGCCTCTTACAGACTATTCCCTGGTCAGTATAGGTCTGTGTGTGTCATGGTTAAATTAGTTTTGTCAACCGTCACCTGTAGGTCTTTAGCTAACCAGTTCCCTTTTGTAAAACTAATCGGCCAAAAAAAACAGGTAGTTCAAAAGCCCAAATGTTCATGCCCTAAACCATCCCGATGACTTCCTATGGCTACTTCATAATAAATGCAATACACAATTATTAGCACTAAAAGACTGAAAAACATCTACAGATGTGTTGTTATTATTATTGAGTTACCATTGACGCAATAGTTAGACATTTGGGGTGATACGGTTATTTGCTTTCTGGACAAGAGTTAGATCAATGCCACTTTCATGAAGCTACAGGCAGCAGCTGCTTAACTTAGCTTAGCTTAGCATAACGGCTAGATACAAGGAGAATCTGCTTGTCTTAAAGTGATAAAACCTACCTAGCAGTACCTCTTAAGCTATATATAACTAAATGTTATTTGTTTAATCAATTTATTAAGAAAACAATTAAAAAGGGGGTGCACTTCCTGATGGATTATGTTACCTTTGGACAGAGCCAGGCTAGATATTTCCATCTGTTTCTAGTCTTTGTGCTAAGCTAAGCTCACTAGCTGCTGGAGTGGTATTGAGCTTCTCATCTAACTCTTGTCCAGAAAGCATATCTTTCAAAAAGTAGTTGAACGTCATACTAATGTTAAGAAATAACATCCTGTTCTTTGTCCTGATCTCTGTTGTTTTTTACCAAGCTGGTGTTCAGTTATTCTTATTTTATCTTGCTTAAAGACTACGACGATACGATCAGCGGTTGAAGCCATGGTCTCATAAAAAAATGATGAAGCATATGTTAAAACGTTTTTTTTTTTTTTTTTATCCTTTTCTATCATAAATGAGACTTGCAGCAGGAACCCATAGCTTTTTAGCACCATCCATAGGTGCCATACTCCCCATGTTGGACGAGTCTGCGTATGTGCATGTATGTGTGTACCTGCCTCAGTCTGTGTGCCTACTGAATGTAGCTTGGCCCAGTCTGTTATCCAGGTCAGGCCAACAGGTTCTGGGCTCATGCGGATTGGCTCAGCTCTCTCCCTGGAAGCCGGCCCGGTGTGGAGGCTGTATTTGGGGCACAGGGAGAGAAAAGGAACGCTGTCGAATACACTAGCTCTCCATCTTTAGAAACAGCTTGAGATGCAGCCAAATGCTAAGAAAACTCTGATCTATCTAGGCATAATGACACAGCTCAATGCTCTGGATTCCTCTGAGGAGCAGTCAGACGAGGTTTTCTGAAGACACACAAACCTCAAAAGGAATCAAAGCTCTAATTCAGGGGTCCACTCTGCGCTCTCTCCTTTCCTCTACTTTGGAGAAAGCTGTCTCTTTTTCTTTTCTGCCTCTCTCTCCCTCTCTATTCTAGCTCCAAACAGGACAGCTCTCCTTGGCAAACAGGTTTCAAAGTCATGCTAATGCCTCTAAGACTGTTCAAATTGTGATAAGAGACTTGGAGATATGCAGAAAATGGTTTCTGGGGGCATTAAGAGGGGTGAGCGGCATGATAAACACCCTCTGTCAGTTCTACAAAAACAGTATTCTCAACTTAATACTAGTGTGCAATTTTGACAAGATTGACTTGTGATCCATGATTCTTCTAATTAACCAGTTTAGTGCCTTTGTAGCTGCTGGAATTCTTCGTCTATTGTTCATGTTACAATGTTGATAGTGAGCCACGTCTCAGAGACACTTGACCTTTACACAGCTCCCTAAAAAGTCACGTCTCTTTTTTGTTCTTTAAATTACTCCTGATTGAGGGCATTGATTGAAATTGCTACGATTTCCTACAGCTCCATCCTTCTCATCAAGACTACATTTAAGGTTTTTGCCTGTCAGGTTAGATGCATCATTTAGCCATGCCTTATACATACACCATATATACTCCATCTCCTGTTCTCATTGTCATCTCAGCGCTAGGAAGGCAAGAAAATACCGACACCAATGTGTGAGGCCGATGATTGTTTTCAAGGCATACGTTGTGGTCTGAGGTTTTGAGTCTAGCTTTTCTGTTTCTGGATCACAGTGTTAAAAGTCCCTGTTCTCTTGAGACCCGCTGCACCACTTAGCATACATTGCATTGGACGTGCACTATTGGATGCACACATTGTACCACATACCGCAGCGCACACATTAAATTGAAAACATAACTTGTCTTTCTCCCAGGAATGGTAGGCATCTTTCAGTGAATGCTGACCTGTGCTGCGAGCCAAGGAGGGAGGGTCGGTGAGCAAGGGGGAGAGGGAGTCCAACTCCTGGAGGGAGGGAAGGTCTTAAGGAGATTGCAGGAGGGAGGGACGGGGGAAGGACTGGACTGAAAGGCGTAGAGGACGGGTAGACAAGGGAAACACAGAGGAGAAGAAAAGACCTGAGGTAGAGGAGACCAGGGGACTTTGTTGAACAAGGAGGAAGGCAGGTGCAGCTGTCCAGTGTAGCGTGCACGTTTCTGGGTGCAGGACAGGTAGAGGCCCCTTAGGGGCTGGATCATGGGACAGAGCCTTCGTGTGGAGACCCCAGTTCAGGACCCACAACAACACAACAATGGCGGTGAGTTCCTGGACTCACTCATGCACCCTGTGTGTATTTTACACAGTTATGCATTCCTCAACAGCAACAAACACAGCATGAAATTAGTTTTTCAATGAATTAAAGCATAGAGGGGAGATAAGGGTTGGAGATTGTATAATCAAGTTTGCACGGTCTCCTTTCTCTCGGCCCCCTCCTTCACTTTCACCACCACAAGGAATGTTAAATCACTGGGATCACGTGGATGAATCTCAGCTGTGTTTTAACACACTCATGTGTTGCGCACTTATTTTCTTATGTTACAGCGCACGTGAAAGTTATTTTCTCCGTAAAATGTGATATTGTAAATACTTTTTTCTTTAATTTGGGGATTATTGGAAATGGAGATTGTAGCTGAATTTGACAGGTTTTACATAATTTTTTTTATCAATTCTTACATTTTTCCTCCTTTTGATTATTGTGCTTATTAATATTGCAGAGCATAAAACCTACAGACAGAATTAATCTTTAATTAACGATCTTCACCTTTGGTTTGACAAGTAGAAAGTAGTGAATTTGAAGGACGGATTAAAACATTGCTTACCTTAAACAGCATACTTAAATGGTATTCATATGATTTACTATGCTAATGGATTTTAAATGGTTGAATGATTTTAGGTCACATACGATCCCGCAAGAAGCAATCGCAGTGATTATAACATCTTTGTGTGCTGTCCGTTAATAAGATTAAAATAGTATAATCTGGCCTGGCAAGTGTTAGGGTTATAATGAGTTTGGAGGCATTTCCCAACCACTGCACCTTGTGGAAGGTGTCGCCTTACGTAAGTGATCGGGATGCTTTGGCTAGCCGATTGGCTAAAAGGCCGGGTCCTTTAAAACAATAATCTCCTTTAACCAAATGCTCACCTGACCAGGCCGACCATGACTCATTGAATCATGAGGTTAGAGGGAAATCCGGCCTCTCTGGGAGATGTTTGAGAGAGTGGTAGGTGTGGCTTCAGGATGGGGGGGATACGTCAGAGGAACACACACGTACATAAATACACACACAGTGTCACACACCCCCATGTTTCCTGACTGGTTCCTTATCTTGGCAGACCTCCTGATTACAAAGCATGACTACTACAAATTCTGTTTCTGGCCTTATTCTGAATGGAAATTGGGTTTTATATCATCAAGATATATTTAACGGTCAGAATATTAATTAGTTTAAATGTGTTGTACTTTTCAGCACTGTGTTGCCATTGGCAGGCTGTGTTGTTGAGTTTGTCTTTGTTCTTCGTCACAGAATCAGGGTGGAGTGCTGTTTCCTCCCTGTGTTTCCAGGCTGCCCACCCCCCCCGTTCCCGTCCCACACACACATTTTCCCTGTACTTTTTCTCTCTTTGTAGCTCTTTTTTACCCTTTTACTCCCACTCCCACTCCCACAGTCACACTCAGCCCTAGTGCCACCACACACCAGACCTCTTCTCACTAGAGCTGAAACTATGACATGTCGGAAGAATTTTTCTCTGTATCTGTGAAATATAACTTTTGAGTGGATCCACAGCTCTCGTGACTGTGATAACTGAATTGGATGTGCTGTGCTTTTCTTTTGTGTCGGTGGATTGACACATTTTAAAATCAGGCATCCCTGCCTAATGAACAAGCCTAAGGAAATGGCCAGTCGTCTTTTTCAAATAGATGCCTGCTGCATGGGCTGAGTCCGCTGCGGTCGTCATCTCTGCAGTGTTTCGGAGTGTGCGGGCCTGGCACAGGCAGCTCTTAGCCTGCTTCACTGCCTTCAGCTGAGCCACTGTGTCAGAGGCTCGTCTGACAGAACCGTCTGCTGTGTGAAAACCTGAGTTCTGGATCACAAGCTGCCTTAAGCAATGCTTAATCTGGATGTTATGGCAGCTGGTCCGAATCCTCAGATTTCTACCTTGCCAAGATAAGCTGGATTTCCATGGTGCGGACGTGTCCCTTGAACCCGGAGCCTCTTTGCTGTAGTTTCAAACAGCTCTCTACAACTTGTCCCTCTGGCATTTTCTGTTGGGAAATATACAGGACAGTCTATTTGAATGCTTCCTGTTTTCCAATGGCATGCTGTTTCAAGTCCCGCTACCATGGAAGCTGGACGCTTAACAACCCTCTACCAGGTAGACTAGTGCTAGTTTTTGAAAGGCTTGTCGAAAATGTAACTTTTCATTTTGAATAAGCAGTAGTGCATGCATTTAAACAGTTCTGATTTGAACCGTTTTGGAGGTTTTCCCGATGGTCAGGCTTTTAAGCACTATGTAAGCAGTCGGTTCAAATTTTACCCCGCCAGCAGCATTGAGGTAGCAGTGTGGAGTAGCGGTTAAAGACTCTGTCCTTCAGCTGCAAAAATGGGTTTGAATCCTGTGTCAGCAACCATCAACCATTTCAAAATGTCCCTTAGCAAGATACTGAAACTCTGCCAGCTCTAGGGCTGCTGGTCCGTAGCCAACCCTGACGTCCCTGCTGTGTGTGTCAAACGAAGAGTCAGTTTCCACCCAGGAATGATATTGTTGTTATTATGTCCCTACGTTCTTGATTGGACTGCTGTGTATGTCACATCAGCACTGTAGGTATTGTTTGTGAGCATATTGTTGTGGGAATCAGACTGCCAGGCGTTATTGTTGCAGGGACATCCTGTGTGAGCATGAGACTGGATGTTTTAGATCGGACCCTGTTCTCTCTCCACTGGTAATATTATGTCTGCTGAGTACAGCAGCTGCAGCCTTGGAAGAGCTAATGTTTGAAACTCTGTGAGCTCAGCACCCTTTCAGTTGGCCTGTCAATCACGTAACCCAGAATATTTAACCATGACTGCAGAATGCCATTTAATGGAGTACTTAAAGCCTTAATGGCGTCTCTTAAAAATTGGGTTCTTTGAAACGCTTCCCTTCTTAATAGTTGCCTGCATGTATTTATGACCACGACCACGTTCGGTTACTGTATAGCTGCATCCATGTGTGAGCCTCTCTATAGAGGCAGCCAGGGCTGAAAGGCTGATAAGGCACTAGTCTCCATCCAGCCAAGGAATGTGAGCACTTGACAGTGAGAAATCCTGGCTGCACGCCAGCGTCAGACCTCTCCTGTTAACTGTGGATATGTGGAGGAGTCCATGAGCTCTCAGCATCACCCTGCCAAAGCACACTCAGTCCCCGAGAAGTAACAGCTAAAGATAATAACAGCCATAATGAACACAGCCCTCTTTACGAAGGCAGCAGAGGAGCTCAGTAAGAATGGAGACATCAGAATATTGGGACTGCTGATGGATCTGTTCTCTTATTATTTTTTTTCATGCTCCCGTGTTTTGTTTGAAGTTGCGCAAATCTGGTTAAAACAGTTGGATTTATATTGAATCACTTCTTTTATTTTAGATGATGAAGCTGAGCAGCACCACAGCACTATGGTGGGAGAAGGGGGCAGCACGGGGGACAGCACCCCTCCCCCAAAGCGCAAGGGCAAGTTCTCCACCCTTGGCAAGATCTTCAAGCCGTGGAAGTGGCGGAAGAAGAAAAGCAGCGACAAGTTCAAGGAAACTTCAGAAGGTTTGTGGCCTGAACTCACTGTGTTTGTAGTGTGAATAAGTCCCCCTCCTTTCTCACCGGTCGTATCAGTTGCATTCAGCTTTCATCAAAATTCCTCAATGCTTGGGTTCCTGCCTGGATGTTAAAGGCCCCTTTTGGCCCTCTTCATGTTTTCAATGCACCTACGATAAGCTGCTAACAAAATATCATGTTGAGGATGGATCTTGAAACTAGCTTCTTTGAATTAACATTGTGATTATGACAGATTTTACTGAACTACCTTTTACTTGAAAAGATAACCGTGTAATGTTAATTCTGTTTTTTGACGGCAGAACTGGAGAGAAAGATGTCAACGAGGCGGACGCGGCAGGAGCTTATAGAACAGGGGGTGCTGAAGGAGGTCCCGGACAACGGTAAGAGTGCTTGTGTTACACATCTGATCCCTCTTCACAACGCAGTGTGTATCTGACAGCAGCGTCCCCGAGGCTAACACCCACACAGGACAATTAAGTCATCAGTACATAATGGCAGGAACACCGTTCCCCTAACCAGCAGAGTCTGAAACATATTTTAAAATAGACAAATTTACTTTCACCTTGCTGTTTTTCAAAGTAATGTAATATCTGTTTAATATGGCATGCCACTCTCCAGAGCTGAGGAAAAGTGGAACGAATTGTGCCCTGCAGCAAAATAGCTCTGAGAGGGGTGTGTGCAAGCGTAATGCTGGCCCCGCTGCCGCAGAAGCCCATTTATTAAAACCTACAGCTGCTCCTTCATCACACCAACAAACATAGACTCTGTCTACAGGCCTGGGTTAAGGGCACCTTTCTTTGTTTCCATGTGGAAGTGGCTACAACTAAATATTATTTTCATTATTGATTAATCTGTTCCTTATTTATTTTATTTATTTTCCAGTCTGTAAGATGTCAGAAAGTAGTACCCATCACAATACCTCAGGGCCCAAGACCAACAGATTTAAAACCAATACTGTAGGCATTTAATTTAAGTAAACCAGAGAAGAGCTGTCATTTTACATAAAGCTTCAAGAGGGAGGGAACAATAAAATAACAAAAAATAATTTACAATATCAAACTAAGACATTGGCAGTCTAAAACATTTTGAATAACTTTTTTAGAGAAAATATTATTTTGTAGTTGTTTTGCCACCAGCCACATGTTATTTTGTATGTTTGTCAGATGCAGATACACACAACCAGAAGCATCTCTACGTGAAGAACGGCCACACACTGCCTGTGAGCACTGGGGTCGGAGGTGGTGGTGGAGGAGTCGTCGGTGGAGGCAGGAGTCCATGCAATCAGGGCAAACTCCCTTTGGAGTCAGACTTTAGGATGAACCCGGCCTGGCTCGCCCAGCCAGACGACCGCAGGGGTTGGTCACCCTCTGACGGAGACCACCGAGGAACTCTGGGTTCCAGGGGCACGGGACTGCATGACGATGGGAGGAGAGGCGGAGGAGTGGGGCCACGTGCACATGTTGAGGGCGAGTGGAAGCCTAATATGGTCTGGCAGGGCCAGATTCACGGCCAGATGGAGGATTGCAGACGTGGGGGTCGACTTCATCCTGAGGACGGGCAGAAGAGGCCCGGGCTGCAGAAGGCCCCCTCGGAGGATGGCAGGAGGAGTCGACCTGCAGAAGCGGACTGGAAGCCCACACTCCCCCGGCATGCATCTGCTGAGGAGGGGAGGGCCCGCAGAGGTCAGACATTTCAAGATTTATTTTTAGATTTCCACACATTTTGAAAATCTGTACTCCTAAGATCCCTATTCAGAGATCATCCCTTTGGTCAAATCAAAGTTAAAGTGTATAATTTACACCCTGACCTCCTTCATACATGTTTGAAGATAGTATGTGATTCATCCCTCCATGTGTTCTTTCACTGACTCCTACTGTCACACTCCTGCTTATGTGCCGTCCTCCCAGATATAGACAGGCTCCTGTCGGCTCCCAGGGGCCCTGCTCCAGCTACGCTTCTTATTCAGGAACATGAGGGAATAGCTCGTCCTCTCTTCTCCTAATTAATGTGGCACGATCACTATACCCATTTATTGCCCTTTAAAGCTAACACTGTCAGTTGAGTGATAATTGGTGAAGACCCACAGCTAATTGTTTTTACTGAAACATTACACTTTGAGAAATAATCCTGTTTTCTGCTGTTTTTAGATCTCAGTTTTCCAGTTATCACTTATGTGACACCTGAACAACTTACATTTTTTTATAACTTTGGTAGCTATGTTCAAATGTATGTCCGTAAGACAAAAGAAGAAAAGAATATAGATAGCAAAATGCATCATATTGAAAAAGCCAATGCAGAACTACAGTAGGAAAGGAGAACTCTTTCTATTGATACATTTGCAGGTGAACAGATATTTTCTCCCACTTTCCTTCATCTATCCCTACTCTTCACTTTTCTCTGTCTTACCTTGTACTTTCCTTTTATCTTTCCCTCTATGTTGCTGCTTTTTTCCTCCCTCTCCCACTCCATTTCTATCTTTATCACATAAACTGCTTTCTGTCCTTTTTCCTCTCTCTCCCTCTGCTCACTTCCATGTTTCCTCTTGATTATTTCCTCTTTGGCTGTGTGACATCACAGTGATAAAGGCTCATCTGTAAATAAATAACCCTTAACTTCAGAGCTGCAGCTTCGAGGAATGGCGTGGGAGCAGCATCTGCAGCGTGGGGGGTGCTGTGGGGTGGGCAGTGGGAGGTGGGTCTTTGGTGGTAATTGCAGCCGCCTACTCTGTTTATCTTCACAGCTGATCCCTGGATAATACGATTCTCAAACAAGTGCTATTGCAGAGAGTGCTTTGAGTGGTGTAACAGCAGAAAATGGCTCGCTGCTCAGTCCCTGAACTGAAACATTTATAGTCATGTAGAGAGGTATTTTATAATGAGATGTCACTAATTCAATAATGGTATAAGATGAGAGTAGACTTTTGAAATGCCCGCTATGTAGAATAGTTTGTGTGCACAGATTTTAAAATGGCATTTTTAGTTTAAATGTCTTTATCTTAGTGGCATTGAGTACTGTAGTTATTTGGTTTAATAACTTTTTTTAATCTAACGTATCCCCATGATATTTTCTTTTCATAGAGTCGGACAGCCATTTTGTTCCTGACCCAGAATCCTTGCGGGACACCCTGCGCGAACCTCTGCCTCCAAAACAGTCCGTCATGCCTCCAAAATGGCTGATGACATCCGCCCCTGAACCCAGCAGCAAAGGTGCAGCCCGCACCCCACCTAACCACCACACAAACCAGTTCTGCTCTCTCTCCGCCCCCTCGGCTGTGGCGCCCAAACCTGTGCGGTCCGTCTCCTCTGCGGGTGCGTCCACTCAGCAGCCGTCGTGTGTAGCCCCGACCTCCACCTCTCATGGCACCAAGCAGCCCCCTGTGCCCCCACCCAAGCCTGTGAACAGGGGCAATGCCGGCATGCTGGGTAGGTTCTTCTTAATAGTGGGTGTTTTTTGTTTTTTTTGTTAAAATGTGATGGTGGGTGTATCAACTTGATCATGTGACGCCTGCATTAGAGTCCCAAGTGTGCATTATGAACACTTAAATGTCTGCTCACTTAGCATGTCAGTTTCCCACTGGTGAGTACAATATGTACCTTTTATGAGTCAGTGCTCAACTGTTGGCAAAGAGAAGTCCTCAACACAGCTAGCTTCAAATACACACACACACACACACTTGCACACACACATCCTTGTAATGATGTTATCTAAACAGCTCGAGTTGCTTTTCCCCAGCTAATTACTTATTACGCCTGGACTATTTCAGCTGCTAACTTTTCCCCAGAATTTCACACTCTGAAGATAACAGGGACTCCTGTGGCTTTGGGATGCTGCTCGCACAGAGGCAGTGTAGTGTTGGTTGTTTTTGTTTACTGTGGGGTTTATCTCATCTGGGATCTTGCCATAATTGACACTCGGGCAGGGCTGTTTACTTTGATAGATGCTTTGCTCATCAGCAGATCTGAGGATTTTTGGTACCATAAAAATGTGTGGACTTCTTGTCATGCCTTTAGTTGTGTCTTTGTGATTGAATTCATTTTTTTTTTGTTATGCTTTGAGAATTTTCATTCCTTTTCTCCCATTTATCGTTAATTTAATCAGATGTGACAAGTCAAATGGGGAAAAAATTTACCAGATGTCCTATTTGTCGTCACTTGAGGCTACATTGGTTAGCACTTTGCAACTAACATCATTTCATTTTCACAAGCTTTCTGCTACCAAGAACAGGCCAACCAGAAATGTAATTAAGATAACAAATTTGGTTGATGCAGTCGTTGACAGTTTATTGAAGCTGCCCATGAAGGCAAACTTACTAAACATAAACATTTTAAAGGAATTGTTTGACATTTTGGGAAGTACACATTTGCAAATACTACTTCCCGTTAAATATGAAGCTGCGGCCTGGTGACATTCAGTTAAGCATAGCTATGCTACAAACACAACGTGCTTTTTTACACTTCTGTTTTTTGATACATTAAAGGTGCAGTGTGTAGGGTTTGGCGACATCTGGCGGCGAAGTTGCAAATTGCAACCAACTGAAACTGTGTGTGTCAAGAGGGAACGAGAATTACGATGCCCGACATGAAAACGCAAATGGAATAGATCCCCCTAAATGCTTCAGACTTTAGACATTGCCAGGCTAGCTGTTTATCCCTGCTTTAATCTTAAGGTTTAGCTTAAGCTAGCTTTCTCCTGGTTGCAGCTTCATATTGAACAGACAGATATGATCGTTGCATCAGTCTTCGCATATGACTCCTGGCAAGAAAACAAAGTGTTTCCCACAATGTGTTTTTTTTTTTGTTGTTTTTGAGCATTTAGGGCTACAACACCCCTCCTTCATAGCGCACTCTATCTATACAGCCACATGCAGTACCCCCATGTACCGACATTCATTAAACACTCAAGCTGAAGGCCTCCGTCTCCTCCCTGTCAGTCTCAGCCCTGCAGGGGGGAGAGAACGCTCAGCTTCCTCTCTACTGGTCCTGCTGGAAGCGAGAGTGCGACTACGATGTCTACCTGTCCCTGCCTGTCTACCTGTGCCGGCGGGCCGGAGGCCTGCGCTCAGGTAAAAGGATACCATCTGGTATCTATGTGGGCCAGGGTGCTCGTGTCTGTGCCCCCTTCAGAGTCTGCGTTCTTCATGGTGTCGCGTCCTTTCTCGCTGCCAACATATTTCCCTCCTCAATGCCTTTAACTTGTTGACTGCCCTTGATATCTTTTCTTTGGATGTGGTATATAAGGGCCGCATGCACATAATGAGCTGATGATGAGTGTGCTGGGTGCTTTGTTTACATGAGAGGAAACTGCTGTGTAGGTGAGCAGTTGAATGTTTTTATTGTTATACTCTCCGCATTGGCATGTGAATAGGGGAGAGCCTCTAGCAGGTTCCAGCTGTGGCCTGCAATGCATCAAGTGAATTTTATAGTGCCAATCCACTTAGCTTCTGCTCAACTGGGATGGATTGGTGAATATGAATGGATGGATTAATGGAGGGGCCAAAGGGTTGTAACATAAGGGCCTGACTTAATTTAGAGAAGGAGATGTAGTCCAGTTCACTCTGGACTACTGCACTGACCTCTTATAACGTCTTAGTAGCATGGCTATGGCTTTTAACATTGTTGTGGCTTTAAGGCTCTTCTACAGCACTATAAGAATTCTATAGCTAATAAACAAATGTGCATGCAAATAATTGGAGTTTCTTTATTACAGCTTTTTTTATAGATGCTAATAAACGATGTGTACCTGCAGGTTAAGAATCTGGCTGTGTCGAGCATGTCAGCTGTATGTATCTTCTTCATCTCTGTGACCTGGGGCACATGCTGCACACTTGTTTGTTAGGGCAGTGTGTGCATTCATGTTGACTCAGTCATGTGATCCAACACACTGTATGCACGCAGTAATGCTCAGCCAGACATGTAATCCCAGTATTTATATTTGTTCATATGTATTATGTCATTGTTGGGTACATCATACATGAAGAGCTGATGCATGTGCACTCATGTGACAGCGGCAAACTAGATGGAAAAATAAAGCACCTGCTGGCAACTCACTCACAGACCTCATCTATTTGGCTTTTTGATTGGATGTATTAACTGTTTTTCCTTTTGCAGGTGACTTCACCCAAGCAACCGGGGGCGCCAGTCTTGTTCCAGCCAAGCCTTCTCCACCGATGCCTCCCAAGAGGACGACCCCCGTCACCAAACGAGGCACGGAGGACTCGAGCCATCCCATCAACCCCTCACCGCTTTCTCTCGAGGACCACAGCAGCCTCCCCATGGGCTTTCAGCTGCCTCCCCCTCCTCCCTCACCTCCCCTGCCGACACACAAACCACCTTCCCCTCCCCGCCAACACATACATACCCACCACCTCCACCATCAGCACTCCTACCCCCACCCACTGCCCCAACCCATACCAATGCTGTTTGACCCACCAAGCCCGACCAATGAGTCTCCTCAGAGACCAGCTCCTGTCCCGCTCCACATCATGATCCAGCGAGCCCTGTCCAGTCCCGGCCCGGCTCAGCCTCATCCAGACGGGTCACAGCGTGCACACACACTGCTTTTTGAAACCCCTCCGGACTACCAAGGTGGTCGCCCACTTCCTGTCAGCATCCAACCATTAAAACTGTGAGTCACTCAATACATAATAATTGGAGAACTTTTGTTCAGCAAGACTATTCCATAACGACAAAATCACAAGGTTTTATGGCAGATGCAGAACAAATGTAAGGCTTGTACCTACATGAGATCCAGCTTCTCATGTGGCCATAAGCAGCCTGAAACAACTCGTCCCTTGATCATTACAAAAGCAGGTATAGCTAGAAGGATGAGGGTGGGATATGGCTCCTGGTATGGCCAGAGTACTTTTATGTTGAAGGTTGGATTCATTTAAATTTGGTAAAACTATATTAAAGCCTGTCAGTCTTTTTAATGTGCAAAAGCTGCTTTTAAATTTCCAAAAATCAAACAAACGAATGCGTTTTTTGTATCCATAATGCTTATGTATTTATTATCTCTTCCCATTAGATCTGAAGATGACTACTCAGAGGAGGAAGAGGAGGAAGAGGAGGAGGAGGAAGATGATGAGGAAGAGGAGGAGTACGATGGGGAGATCCCTCAGCCAGAGCTGGAGCCACGGAGTCGCAGGTGCCTGGTCGGAGACGCCGGTGTTTGTGTCATCCCGGGGGGTAACAGCAGTGAGGAGGAGGAAGAAGAGGAGGAAGAGGATGAACGAGGAGAGCATGACATGCGTGGTGAGGACAGCGACTCAGACGGTCCTGTGCTTTATAAAGATGAAGACTCGGATGAGGAGGATGAGCCCCCACTTAGTAAGCATAACTATATTTTCTGAAAATATTTTAACATTTTTAGTGTTTTTATTTTAAAGTCTTGTGTAAAGCACTTCCTTTGTTTGTTTTTTGTGCTCCTTCACACCTGACCCCATCTCTTCTTGGCTTCTGTCCAGGCGCCCTGGCCAGCAGGGTCAAGAGGAAGGACACCTTGGCTCTGAAGCTGAGCAGCCGTCCCTGTGCCCCAGAGAGGGACAGGTTTACCCATGAGAGGGGCAGCCGAGACGACCTGCCTCCAGGACAGACCGGCCTCACCTGGCAGAGCAGGGAGCAGTGGGAAGCCATCCGCACACAGATCGGCTCTGCACTCACAAGGTAACGACAGACGTCATCGCGCTGATGTGCATATTCTGATTCTTTTGCATCCTTTAAACTGACAATAGTGGGTCTGTATTTACTAAAGAAATCCGAAGATCATTTCTTAGATCTTTGTCCTACTTATTGCCTGAATGACAAAAGGATGTAACTGTGTAAAAATAGTTCTACTCTTTCTTTTTTTTTCCCCAATTCAGGCGACTTAGCCAGAGACCCACTGCTGAGGAGCTCGAGCAAAGAAACATTCTTCAGCGTGAGTATCCAATCTTTCTTTCCTTTTTGCAGTTATCATTCATCACTGGACATTATAATGACCTTGCTCAGGAAGCTTGTTTGGTCGAACTGTTTTCAATGGGCTTGAACAAACATCCTAGCTTTGTCGCCGAATTACTGTTGTTTATGTAGAAAAAGACTCTTTTTATCCAGGCCAGTTCACAGTGTACAAAGGAATAATATCGTATACATGCTGTGATAGGAAGAATTTACACTTGAAAAGACATTCGAAACATGGATTACAGTTGACAATCTAATTTTGGAAACTGCTTTTTCTATTTGGTGCACATCAAGCCTGGCTTTCATGCAGAATCTAAATAAAGCTCTGCTGGTGGTTTTTTTTTTTCCCTCCCCTCTCTTTTATTCAGCCAGAAATCAGACTGACAGACAGGCTGAGGTTAGGGAGATCAAGCGGCGGCTGACCAGGAAGGTGAGGCAACACATCAAAAACAGACATCCAAGTGTCAAACCGTGTATTTGCTGGATATTAAACTGACATCTGTTTATCGTAGCTGAGTCAAAGACCCACAGTTGCAGAACTACAGGCAAGAAAAATCCTGCGGTTCCACGAGTACGTGGAAGTCACAGATGCCCAAGACTATGATCGGAGAGCAGACAAGCCGTGGACCAAGCTGACTCCTGCTGACAAGGTGCTCATCCAGTTTGCCATTACCAGCAAGTACCTGACAAACCAAATAAATCTCGAACTCTTTTACATAATATGAGCATCAAGTGTGATGTTTAGCATGCTTCCTTTTGAGTTCATAGTGACTCTATCTCTCTTTCCTGTTTCTTTGTCTAGGCGGCCATCCGGAAGGAGCTTAATGATTATAAGAGCACTGAAATGGAGGTCCACGAAGAGAGCAGAATCTACACCAGGTATACATTTTATCAGATGGATCTCGACATCATAATTCTTCAGATTTCAGTCCTGGTTGATTTTGGCGAGACCCTTGGTTGCCGCGACAACAGCAAGTGCTGTTTAATATTACAGCAAATACTCTACGTGCCACTACTGTGTCAGAAGAGCAACTGGTGTATCTGTTTACACAGAAGCAAATAAAGTCATGTTGTTTTAATGAAGAATTCAGTTAATAATTGGCCATTACTCAACCAATCTGATTTCATGGCGCACACAGGGCAAATAGCTTTCCACACAAGGGCAAGTTGAAAGAAGGTTGTTACCTTGCTAAGAAGTTGAATGTCGTCAGCCTGTTTCCTGCAACACTTCATCTCACAGCTCACTGTTACTGTTTCTTCTTGTTCCATTAATAGCTGCCATGTTTAACACTCATCCATAGACTAAATATGCTGAAAATATATTTTTTTCTTGTTTTGTCGACCAATGATTGCTCATAGCGTTAACCCCGATGAGAAATATATTATGTTTACGGTTACTGCTTCACAATAAAAGCTTTGTCATGTTTCATCTCAACAATTTTGATGTGAAACAGCAGCAGAAAATGTTGGGTTAATATTAGCAGTAACTTGATGCAGTCCTGATAGAGTATTAGGAGAACAGTAAACAAAGAGGCTGATGAGATAACATAAGAAACAGTAAAGCTAGATGACATGCATTTGTCATGTGAATCCCTTGAGCAGTCAGGGCGATTGAATCCAGATTGGAATGGCGCCACTTACAATGAAAACTGCTATATTAAATTGCTATATTAAATTAATTACAGAATGTTAATACATTGAATGGCTGTTGCTGAAGAAATAACAACAATGAAAAGTATCAAATATGGGGTTTTATTTAATGAAAATCTTATGGTACTTTAAGCAGAATATTAATGTTTGTTCATGCCTCATGACATCCTTTTTTTTTGTTTAGGTTTCATCGGCCTTAGACCCCCCCCCCTCCTTCACGGATAATGAAGCACTTAAGATCTCTGTGTGGCCCAGAAGCTGCTTCCTATGCGGACAGATCGCAGTTTTGACCTTTCCCGAATGTACTGTACAGATTATTAGAGGAAGCCTGGAACTGACAATGCTTCTCGCTTGCCCTCCATCGCCCTCCCACTACATTGCTTTCACTAAACTGAGCTGGTGGTGGTGGTTGAGGACCAGATGCAGTATTTCTCCCGGACAACAGGGGGAACCACGTGCCAATGAAGTGGAGAAGTGGCAGAGAACCTGCAGGGCCGACTCTCACTCTGCTGTTATGTGGTACCCCTCAGGGACTTGGATCTAGTTACAACCTTTAATGCGGCCTCATTCTGTGTTGCCTTTTTTCTTCTTTACTGTTTATGGAAAAGCTAATTCATCTTGCTAATGTAATAACATAAAATAATAGTAATAATATGATGACTTATAATACTCTGCACAGTAATAATAGATAACAGATAAATGGCTGCAGCTAGAGCGGGCTGGAGGATGAAGACTGGGATATTCTGTTATAGGACTGGACATCTCTGGGATATTGTGTGTGTTTTATATAAATTGTGTACAGAGTGCTATTGTTATACATTAGAATGAAACTTGGAAAGATCTAATTACAAAATATTCTGTATTGCACAAGATATTTTATATTGTAACTTTGATCACATGAGTAGTGACTGCTTTTATTTGAGCCTTTTTTATTATCTGGCTTGCCTGTATTTATGGTTGTGAAGTGAGGTGGCCGTTTAAGCGTCAATGTAGATATAGAAAAAGGGGTGCGGGTCAGGAGGCTTGTTGGTGTTTTTATGTGTGCCAACATACCCAATGCCTAAAGGCCTATAGGATACTGGTTTTCATATCACTAATTTCTGCAATCCACTGCATGAGCCAACACAGAATCCAATGTGATTGGACCTGGATAATCTCTCTTCATTTATACTTTTTTATGAGTTTTTGTACTTCCCTTTAAAGATCAAACATGCAATGCATTCTGTAGCCATTTTGAATAAGGTAATGCTAGGAGTGTCTATATTAAGAGTGAGATGTAAGTTGCTGTGTGTGTTGATCAGGGATTTATAAAAAAATAAATAAATGTATAAACGGTCAACAGGGAGTCATTTTGGCAGGAACCTTTTAAAACCGAAGCAGAAGTGTTTTATCTTGTATTGTTGTCTGGCCAGTAGCTTACAGGGTTCTCTATGCTGTGTACAGGTTGTTATAGGATTAACTGATGCTTGTGTATATCTTGTCTTCCTTTCATTTGAAAATAAATTTTAAATATAAAAGTATTATAGGTTGCTATTTTTTTAAGCACAGAATATTAGTTTATGATCAAATGCTACAAGAATGAGAATATGAAAGTGTACCTTTTCTGTAAAGACTAAGTTCCTTTTTAATTGAATGTGGAATTGTATGGAATGACATTTTTCTTTTTAAATGTAAATAGTCACATCTGAATCTAATTAAAAATCTTACAATTCCTTGAACCATCGGTGCAATGACTGCACCTGGCTTCTTTAATTAATTGACCTGTCGTGGTGTGTTTGAGTGGAGATTTTTAAGATACATTTTCCATCCATCCATCCATTATTTTATAGCCGAACCAAAAATCACATTGGAAGAAGGCAGGGTACACTTCTGTCACCAGATTATCACAGAGCTAGTGCAAATGTTGAACCTCTAAAATAAGAATATAAGGCTGCAGCGACACCTTGTGGCTCTGAGGAGCTAACCCAAGCCATCGTTTGAAATGCCTCAAGCATAATAAATGGGAAACTTGGAATGCATATGGTTATCTATGTTGTACATCATAAAGGTTTTATGCAGTTATTCTATCAACGGTGAAGGCCAAACCTTGTTAGAGATCTCATGTCATGAGTTGATGCTGTGAGGTAGAACAAAGGACAGAAATTTTAAAAAGAAGACAAAATATATGTACAGATTGCAAAACAAAAATGAAAAATTCTGGGAAAAAAAATCATCATAATGGGTGATAATGTAAAAGATTAATGCACAAACATAGGAAATGACTCATTATATATTTAATGTTAGGACAAATGCACAGATTATTGAGAAACATAACATAAATAGTCACATTGAATTGAACATTAAAACAGGATTGTTGTGTTTGCACAACCAGCTCTGCTCCCAGCAGACCACATGACCACATGACAATAATAACATGACAATAAAAACCTGTGCAATACATTACACATTACACTGTGCAATAATAGTTAGAATAGTTAAAAAAGTTAAAAATAGTTAAAATAGTTGTTTTTTTTTCTCTGTCTGTAAATATAATATTTCAGTTATTGTTGTTTTTTCTACTGTTTTTTTATTGCTTATTTATAATACTTGTTTTATTTTATTTTTATTTTTTATTTTTAGCTTGTCTTCTTCTACTATGTCTCTTGTGTGCACTTTACTAATAACTAATAAAGGATTATCTTATCTTATCTTATCTTATCTTATCTTTAGAGTCATAGATAAAAACTAGAATACAAAAAACAATGTGAGAACAAAGACTGAACTAAAATTAAACTAATTCTCTAAGCCTTATTATATATATATGTTAATAGAACATAACATTACTTCAAAAATAACGATTATACATTTCATAAAAAAAAAAAAGCAATAAAACAGATGGTGAAAACATCATTTTTTGTTTTGCAGGACTTTCTAGTTGCAATAATGACGTCACCGCTACAGATTTGAGTGGTGCTGTCTCTTTAAGGAGCCGGGGGTTCCGGACCGTGACGTCATGCGTCGGTTGCGTGTCCAACTCGAAACCGGGAACACGCTGTGCACGTTTTCCTGTAGGCAACCTGCAAACTTCAAACTTCAAACTACTACACATCACGGGTTAGTAAAGTCATCAACTCCACATTATTCTGCTTGGAAAACACCAGCAACAGCGAACACGTCGTAACGTTACCCCGCTAAAGCAATACTTTACGTTCATTGTAGTTCATTCATCCTAGAATGTCATGCTAACGATGCTAGCGAGTTAGCGCTAGCTAGCTAGCAGCTAGCCCAGGACGCTCGCTTTGCTATGTAGATTAGCTGTAGCTAGTTAGCATACTTCAATGAGATCTATCAGGTGAAAAGCATGCTGCATGTAACGGCATTTAGCAACCGACTGTGTCACAGGTATGTATAAGCAAGAACAGGACTGAAGCTCGGTCATGTGGGCTACATACAGCTCGGAAAGTTAGCCATCAAAATGTTAGCAAGGACACATGGTTAACTTAAGTTACTGCCAGTGTGGCATCACGCTGCTTCTTTAAAACTGAGTTATGCAGATCTACATGTTAAAGCACTGGCAGCACTCTCTTCTTCTTCTTCTTCTTATTATTATTATTATTGTTATTGTTATTGTTATTATAGTCTATGGTTGAGAGCTAAGCACGACTCCACTTTAAGTTTCATTTAAGTTTCATAAGTTTCAGGGAGCAGAGGACGCACAGCTGTCCGTGGGGTGAACTCACCTGACACTGTGCCAGCCATTCAAATGACTTTCTGACAGCTGTTGAACTCAAACACCTCCTGGTAATGTTGGTACCAAAATAAAGGACTGCTTGTGCACATTGGTCAACTACTGTGGCCATTGGTAGGCTTGTGAGTTATGGAGAATGCCAGCATTGCTTACCATGGGGATAGGTCGTTCACAATGCCCTTGTTTTGCCCAACAAACATTAGGAAACCCCCAAGGACATTTCATTATCAGTGATTTAAAAGCAAGAGATCAGCTAGAACCAAGAACATTTTTGCTCGTTGCTATGACTGAATCAATTGTCAAAATGTTGGTTTATATTACTTTTCTCTTATTTATTTATTTATTTATATTTATTTATTTATTTATATTATATATATATATATATATATATATATATATACCAGTCAAAAGTTTGGACACACCTTCTCATTCAATGGTTTTTCTTTATTATTATTTTTATTTTTTTCTACATTGTAGATTAATATTGAAGACATCCAAACTATGAAGGAACACATATGGAATTATGTGGTAAACAAACAAATGCTCAACAAACCAGAATATGTTTTATATTTTAGATTCTTCAAAGTAGTTGAATGAGAAGGTGTGTCCAAACTTTTGACTGGTACTGTGTATATATACAATTAGTTGTTTTAGCTCTGATTTGAATATTGTGTTTGTTCAGACATTTTCTCACCAGAATAAGGTTTGCCACTTCAAGTGACAGTTTATACCTGTTGATGTCTTTCAGCTTGCAACCACCGGTTCCCTTCACATTTGTAATTGTTGTGATCAGTGGATGTTCAGGCATTGTTGCAGTTCATTTTCACTTAATTAGGTCTCAATTCAAAGGTGTAATTGTTGTGCAGCTGATGCCTACACGTACCTAACTTCAGTTATCGCTGCATTTGTAATTGTGATACAATTCCATGTGATAAACGCCATTTTTATCTAGTGTTTATTTCACCTACAGCTCAGTGACTTTAACCAGTATAAAATTCTAACACCAGTCTCATCTTGTGTTTTTCCCCAAGTCGTTAAGTGTTGCTGTCATGCCTGCTAAAAAGACTGCCACCAAGAGGAAGTCTGAGCCTATTGGTGAAGATGATAAAGACCCCAAGAAAGTGAAAGGTATGTCTCTGGTCGATAAAGGAAACCAGACTGGACTAGACAATGAGACTTAAGTTAAATGTACATGATAGATGTCTAACTTGAAGAACCAAATCAAAGTTCTTTTAAGATAGTAATACACACCCAGTTTATGAGAAGTAAGCATGTCACATCACAGCATTAACAAGTTGCCTCGTGTCGTATGGCCATATTTGTTATTCCATGCCACTGTCAAGTTTGGCCTTGTAAGACTAATATGTTGCATCAACTTGAATAACTCGTATGCAATTATGTTTTTATTTGTTTGGGTTTAACAGTTTCCCACAGGAGTCATGGCAAGGAGGCGGGTCAGGTCCTCGTTCTGGGTCAGGGTGATGTTGGACAGTTGGGCCTAGGCGAGACCACCATTGAGAGGAAAAAGCCAGCCCTTGTGTCCCTGCCGGAGAAAATTGTACAAGTGGTTGCCGGAGGCATGCACACTGTGTGTGTCAGCGACACTGGCCATGTAAGGAAGAAATTTCTTCTTTCTATTGTATCGCTAATTCTAAAGCTCTGTGTTAACATTTTAACTAGTCTTGAGTTTCCCACATAAACTTTCTTTTCTTTTTTTTTTTGTAGGTCTACACTTTTGGCTGTAATGATGAAGGTGCCCTTGGTCGGGACACAACGGAGGAGGGATCTGAGATGGTTCCAGGAAAGGTGACATTGGAGGAGAAGGTGGTCCAGGTGTCGGCGGGGGACAGCCACACAGCTGCACTGACGGAGGATGGAACAGTGTACATATGGGGCTCCTTCAGGGTTAGTTACCTGCTACTTTCAGCCACCTAGGCCAGTGTGTGTGTGTTTATTGGTTTGTGTGTGAGAGAGAGAGATTTCCCTCTATCAACTTGGGATTTTTATGATTTTTACATGTTTTGATCCTCTTCTCCCACAAAACTCTTGAGCACCAGTAGAAATGTGCTGTACTCATGTTCAACTTGCACATACACTTAAACATCACAAATGTACCGTATTTGCAGTTTGCAGGTCTCAAATAATTCACTTCAGCATTTCACCAATTTGTAGTGTTTCCGGATGAAATTACAAGACCTTTTTAATACCACATTCAGATTCTTTGAACCTATTAATTGTATCGCAGTGGTATTGGCAGTCTCATTTCCTTCAACCCAAGTTAAGTTGTTTGCTACATAAAAATTGTAGCACGTTAAAAGCTGTTCAGGGTCCATATCCTCATGAACATTTGATATAATCTCTTCAGTTAGAACTAGAGTTGGTTCGTTTTGCCGATCCGGTCCACTTTACAACCATAAATCGTTTTGATTTTATGCACCCAGCTAAACTGCCAACTGTCATAATGAACTTAAAAAGTACAACAGTAACCTATGCAGACGCCGTAATGGTGCTAAATCCAACGTATTGCATTTGTAATGTAACCAGCTCTTCATAGGTTTGCCTTAATGGGTTTTATAAGAAAGGAAAAAAATGCACACAAAGCATCAAGTTGAACATAAGACAGATGCTTTAATAATTCTCCTTTTACTTTTTTCTCCCTTCAGCTGTGTTAGTTTACTAGAAACTTCATGTATTTTTTAGGGGCTGAAGAGACAGTTAGTCTCAAAGAAATCTAAAGACTGCGCCAATATGGCAACATTTTGTATTTGAAGCTGACGGAAGATATGAGCCAAAAAACAGAGGAGGCAATGCATGCGTGTGTGTGTGTGTCTCCATCAAACCTAATTATCAACCCCTCAAATCTTTTCCTGTCTTGACCCTAAGTTTGGAAAAATCCTCTTTGAATCTGGTCTATTTTGTCGCTGGTGGTTCTCTGAATTCTAAAAAGTCCTTGGTCTGCTACATTTACTGTTGAAGCACTGTGCTGCACAAATCTGCTCACGTTGTCAGTCAGTCCAGTTCTTTTGCCTAACACTGGATATGAGCTATTTTCAGATAATATCAGATACATTTTTACCTTCTAAAATTTTAACTGGGTTTTTACTTGACTGAGCATTTAGGTCATCAACCACTTCTCATGTCAGTCCAGTTAAAATGAGATGCTGCTGTAACAACAAATTAACTGTCAGATTTAGACTCTCCACATGCTGTGCTTTAAATAATTCAGCATGAACAGCAACCAGATTAATCATGTCGGCTACACGTCCTCACATCAGTTTCGTTTCTTAACCGTGCAAGCCTGTTTATCCCCACTGGTCTCCTCAGACCCTTCCTAATTGCCTCTGCATAACAGATGTTATTTCCATAATCTGAGCTTTCCCCGGTCCATCTTTCTGATTTCTGTAATCTTAGCTTCTCGTGGCTACATGACCAAATCTCTGACGGTTGTAGCATATTACATGCTTAGGGACAAAAAAACAGCTCCAAATTGTCATTCTCATTTAAAAGAAAAATCAAGACATTCAAGCACGGTTTGATCCTTCGTCACGCATTCGTTATTGTTTTCATCTCTTATTACTTATTATACACCTGCTAGGTCACTCATGGGTTTTCATTATTAATACTCAATGGCGCAACGGCAATTACGTCTCTATTACCTCTCCCTACCTTCTGCATTCCCACTTGATTTTCGACAGTTCTAAAATTAACCGTGTCAAAAGTCTGCTTCGAAAAAAATGCTTGTTTTTCTTTTGAATTATATTTTGTATATATTTTTTTTTATTTGCATTGTACAGTACATCCCATCAACTAATTTCCATTCAGAAAAGATGTGGGTAGTCTAAAGTCTCCGATTGCATCGCCTGTATTAATGAACTCTTTAATATCCCCCTCCCCCAGGTTTATTCTCAAAGCAGCTGTGCCTCATCGTCTTGAACATATTCGTTGTATACCTGTTTTGTATCATTTCTCCTCTTGCTGTCATCCTCTCCATAATGTTCTGTTGTAGTCATCTTTCCTAAGTCAGCTCACACTTTGATTTATCCTTTCACTCATCCAGGTTTTTTTTTATGGTCCAAGACAAATCAAGTACATTATAAAGTTATAAAGTAAAAAAATGAAGTACCGCAGCCACCAAAGGTTTCTTGAAATACTTTTAGTAACGTGGTCGGCAAGACTGTCAAGTGGACAGACTAAACAACTCCGTCACATAAATTAATATTTCATGTTTGTGGAAACAAACCACATTACATTTACAAAAGTCAGCACAGTCTTAATGCAAGCCTGCATAGTGTCTGCAGTATATATTTCATAATAGAATGGTGATACTTGGAATCAGAGTAGGTAATGGAAGTGTGTGCTGCTTCACCGAGCGCTGTTGTTGTTAATGGAAGCCTCTAAGAGGGAGTTTGGTCACCTGTAGATGAAACAATGTTCCCAGTTTTACTTATCAGGTAACATTTATATCATTATACCAAACCTAAGAGGGTCTGTGTCATAAACCTAGGCATTGTCTATCTGTGGGTTTTAACTATTAAAATACTGAACCCTTTTTCCCCAGGATAACAATGGTGTTATAGGTCTTCTGGAGCCCATGAAAACATGCACCGTTCCAGTCAAAGTCCCCATGACGGAACCTGTTGTGAAAATTGCATCAGGTAAGAATTAATCGTCTTTACTGCAATATTGTTTTGTTTGTTGCAATTTCATATGCAGTGCTCAGTGTTTCTGTTTTTATTTTGTGAATACTTTTAATAGGTAACGACCACCTTGTACTGGTTACACTGGAGGGGAATCTGTACACATCAGGCACTGCGGAGCAGGGGCAGCTGGGAAGAGTGCCTGAGCATTTTTCGGACAGAGGAGGCAGGAAAGGCCTCGGTAAGTAACAAGCTTTTCCAAACACAAAGCGTGAATGTACATTAATCTTTGTGATTAAAATCAAGAACAGATGTTTTCATGTGTTATGTATTTTGCTGTGGCGTTCTAACTGACTTATTTCCTGTGATTTCAGGCCGGTTGCTGGTACCACAGATCGTTAAAGTCAAAGGGAAAGTTCACTTCATAGATGCCTACTGTGGGGCGTACGTCACCTTTGCCGTGTCAAAAGAGGGGCCTGTTTACGGATTTGGTCTCTCCAACTACCACCAGCTGGGTTAGTATGGCACATCAGTATTTGGTCCTTTTTGATTTTATAACTTTAACCGCAGTTGTGTCTGACACTGCTTTACTCACTTTCTGCTCTTAGGTTATTGCATCAGACATTGTGAGGTTGTTTTATGTATTCTTGCACTTCTTTTTTTTTTTTATTTAGGCACTAAAAGCACCAAGATGTGTTTTGTCCCAGTAAAACTGGCATGCTTCAAGAACTCCAACACCTCCTGGCTGGAATTCTCTGGAGGACAACATCACACACTCTGCCTAAATGCTGAAGGTAAGTTTCAACTAACTGTATTAAATATTTAATATAAAGTACTTTGACAAACAAATAAAGAAATCCCTTTTCCCTACATCTCTTAGGACAGGTTTATAGCCTGGGCAGAGCAGAATATGGTCGTCTTGGTCTGGGCCAAGGGGCCGAAGAAAAAAGTGAGCCCACGCTGGTGACTGGGGTGGAGCCAGCCAGTGGATTGACATGTGGGGCGTCGGTCAGCTACGCCGTCACCAGAGAAGGTGAGAGATGAAGCAAATGCAGCAGAAGATTGAGTGATCAGTCGTTACAGTTGACGCAAGCTTACCAGTCAGTAGCCAATGTTTGCATTTACAGTGAGTTGCGTTAACCATGAGGAGTCAAAACTCAACAGTTCAAATCATGTCACCAATGTTAACCACTTGGCTACTCCTCTTCATCCCCTATGGATAATAAGGCTGCAGTGAGGTCTCATCAAATTTTGTCCATGGCAACATGCTGAGCTTCTGCCCATGAGCAGGGGCAGCTGGGAGGAGAGCCTCCTCATGGGGAGAGGCTCAGCATGTTGATCTTGTACGGATCCATCTTGTACAGCAGCTCGTCCAACTTTAAGACGCACCAGCTAGCAGCGCCGGTTCTAGCTTTTTTTTTTTTTTTTTTTTTTTTTTAGGGCCCTATGCAAAATAAAGTATTTTATTTTAACTCTGCTGCACTGTTGACGTCAAAGTCAAAACATGCATGCAAATTATATATAACAAACCAATTACATTATTTACATTTTTTTAAAACTATTTTTTAAAATAAAAATAACACTTGCATACAAAATAGAAATGTATCACTTTTGATCTTAAATGTATATTAATTACACATTGAATGATTTTATTTAAACTGATGATAATGAAGAAAAAATAAGATTTAAAATTTGGGATGGTCCAAATTCCTTTCAGGGCGGCTTAGGTTGTATTTCCGGATGTTTGTGGTGGCCAAAGATAGTTGAGAGTCCTGCAAACGGGTTATTTTAAGTATAGTTAGGTTTACAATACAAATCCATTATTAGAGCAAGTTCTCTAATGCTAGCTATTTAAAAAAAAAAAAGGATGCTTTTCCACTTACTGTTGGCTGTGCTTCCTCCAGGATCTGTGTATGCCTGGGGCATGGGCACCAACATGCAGCTCGGCACAGGGGAGGAGGACGATGAGTGGAGCCCTGTGAAGATGACTGGCAAGCAGCTGGAGAACCGCGTAGTACTAAAGGCCTCCAGTGGAGGTCAGCACACAGTCCTTTTGGTCAAAGACAAGCAGGAGAGCTGATGTCCATCAAAGACAGGGATGTTTTGACGTTCGAGGTGGGGCTTTTTTTCATGATGCCTAAATCTTGGGAGGGGGTGGATGTCATTTTCTGCGCTGACTAAAGGGAGTGAGAGAGTTTCGGGGCCTTTTTATGAACTCTTCCTAGTGAGAGGAAAAATGTCCATGGATGTTCAATAGATCATGACAAATGAGAGACAATTCTTCTTTTCTTTTTTTTTAATCTGGTTTTTGATGTTCCCTTTGAATTATTTTCATTAAAAGTCATTAGTATGACTGAGATGGTATATGTGATGTTTGTGAATGTGAGTGTTTGCATGTACGTAACGGAAAAAGAGAGCGCAAGCCTTTTAATGACTTCCCCAAACAATTGTCTTTTTAATGTTATTTTTCTTAGCAATAATTTCACTGACCTCGGTTCAGGCAGGACATTTATACTCAATGAGTTTAATATGCGAGACTACTGTTCATTTTACCTAGGGCACGCAATTGTTGTGACTATTTGGACATTTGGTAATGCGTCATACTGTATCCTGCATTTTGTTGCTTTCACTGTCTGAAAATAAAGATACAATTTTAAGTTTTTATGCCCTTTCTTATCCAAGGCATCAAAAATGTTCCAACCATTTTGATAATCGATTAAAGTTATATTCCATACAAAAGATATCAAAACATTTTCTGGTTTGAGTTTCTCAGATCTCAGTTCTCATCTTTGTTTATTGATAATAAACTTTTTGGTTTAGACTGTCTACAAATGTCACTTCAGGTTTGGTGAAATTGTGATGAGTGTTTTTAACCATTTTGTCATTATATAGACAAAGTAATGAATTGATCATTTAACAAAATAGTTGGCAGTAAAAGGTTCTTTATATGATATTGTGAACATTAATATAGCATCAACCAACTGTTTGCTTTGCAAAGATATAGTGAAGTAACATCTACCTGAGCAGAGAATGAAGTCTCTCCCTCTATGCGTTTTAATTTGAGCTCCTCTGTGCTTTGTTTACATTGCTGTCCTGCCTCATTAGTGAACGTTAGTGCATGTGAGCGTGCCCCATTGGCCGGCTCATGTCTCTCTGCACTGCTCTCACACTGCAGTTCCAGCTGATTATGCGGTCCTGACCAACGGTAATCATCCTGGAAGCGTAGCGTTCCCCTTAAGGTAAGTACTGTTGGCTCTGTCAGCCCTGTTGCTGTTGTGTGCACTGTAATCACCGGTAGCTGAGGGCCACCAGCTTAGCCGTTTCCGTGTTGAGAGTCGTGTGGTGGCATTAGATAGTTTATGAATTTCATATTGAGCACCTTTTAATGGCATTAATGAAAATGTGTAGATGGGACCCTTCTATGCAGTCATGACAAACGTTGGCATGCTTGCAAAAAGGAAAATTTACACTCAAACAAATTCCATTTCTGTCAATATGGAACATATTTAAGAAACTAAACAAAATTCTGTTTATTTTCATTTAAGCAAACAAAATGAAGCATTCTGACCATCTTCATTTTGATTATACCATCATTGAGGATTTGGGCAATTTTTTTGGTTTGTAGCTTTAACACCCTAAAGAAATAATAATAATAGTCTGGCTCATTGTCCCAGTGTATAACATCACCGCAGGGCAGGAAGAAAACATGCTCTTGTTATATTGTGTTGGCAATAGCTTTACAGTAGGAGGTTAAGAAGAAGTTGCCTTTCTAGCATATTGCAGCTGTCAGGCAGTTGCACCAAAGCCACTTTATGTCTATTATGTATGCAAACAACACATTCCATACACAGTCATGAATGTAATTCAGAAACACTTAAGGATGCAAATGATGGTACAAGTACATACATCAAAGCTACATGCTTTTGTGTTTTATCATGGATGAAATGCACGGGGTCCCTGCTCGTCTCATCTTGCTTTCATCTAACCAAAAGCGCTGATGAAAAAAACCCTTGTGGCAGAAAGCTTCTCAAAAAGCTTTGAAATGCTGAAGTATCTTTCATAAGCAGTTAATTGGTCTGAGTGAACCTCTACCCTTGTTTGTTTTGCACCACTGTTTGTCAGGAATACATTTGAAGGTCCACTGCTCATCAGTAATGGTTGCACAGTGGCTGTAAGAGTCTTTTAAAAGCAAGAGTGATTGTTCTTAACCGTTTCAAATGCTTGAATGTTTTATTGTAAAACATCAAATGGTTCTGGGTATTAAAATAATTGCTGCTTTCTTCATCACACCAGAAAAAGGGAGCTATACATTTATTGCTAGACGTTGTGCCAAGGAAATATGATTTTTTTCCCTTTATATATTGTAGTGAAAGTTATGTAAAGTGTGAAGGTATTGTTACCCTCATGCAGAAAACATACTAAACTGCAATACACAATATACTATTAAGTAAGATTCTATTTTTCTACTATGATGAAAATAACCAGTTTTGGCAACCACTCAACCCCTGACTGATGACACTGGTTAATTGATTTTAAGACATGCATCCATTTTTTTCCCCGTCACTCATTGAACCAACATTTTAAGCAATTTAACATTTGTTTTAAACTATTTCCAGAAACCTCCAAACCATGTTTCATTTCTTAAACCTATTAAAATGCAGCTGTTGCATTTCTGTTCTTTGGTTCACACCTTCAGGACTTCTAGAGCTTCTAGACTTCTGACCTTAAGAAAGGCTGCAAAAAGCATCCATCTTTGACATCTGTTGACAGCCTCCCACATTGAAAGTCTCATAGTGCCCTAATATGGGCTGCAATCTTACTCTCGTTAAATGAATCACAGTGGAGACCGAGGAGTCTTAGGAACCTGCGCCACCACACATTCAACCTTGTAATGGAAGGAGCCACATTAATCACCGCAATTGGCTGTTCCACCCAGAGCTGTACGTGAGGCTTTTATGAGCTTTTTTGTTCAGTTACACTCGTTGTGCGTGCTTTACTCTGCACATCTGTAACAGGCTCGTGTCTGGCTTTATGATGCAGTCATTAACAGCACCATCATCCTGTTCAAATTATAATCTTACAAAAGAACACATTTTGCATCTTTTAGCTCTGTCACGATTGCGATGTGGCAGCCCTTCAGACACCCTGCTGCTTTCTTAATTAACTTGTCATATCAAATTGTGAGTGCTGTTTCTCAAGTACTTCTTAATAAAGAAATACAACGTTTGTGATTATTTGAATGATTTGGAGAGGCTTTTCTCAGGGTTGTTTTTATCGAGTGGTCTGTCACAGTGGGAAACTGTTGACCAAGTCAGATGGATTGAGAGAAAAAGAAAAATGTAGCCTTAAACCCAAAAAATAGCGTCCTCACATCCTATATGGAATTTATCTTGTTTAGGAAATATGAAGAAGGCGACATAAATGCCATTGATTTTGATTGAATGACTGAGTCACTAAAATGAAAGTGGCTTTAAAATGACCAGATAGTTTAAAGCATATTTTCACTGATAATGTAGTTAGAATTCAGAAATGTGATTGTAAGAATCAACCTATTGATTCTTAAAGTCACAATAGGTCTGTTAGAATCAATAGTCCTGTTATATTGGTGAATGTTGTACATACATAAGTTTACGCCTTCTTCCACGCCACTGTGGAACAACAGATACATTCCTCCCCAAAATCAATCCTTGCTCTATAAATAATGGATGGGCAGACATATTTGGTTAGTTTTGTTGTTAGATACAAACGGGAACTTGTTAGAATACCAGTATAATTTTTGTTGTTTTGTAATGGTTTTTATTTTATGTCACCCTAAAGCTATGATCTTCTATAATGCAATCCCCAACCATTCTTACTTTTGACCAAAGGAGTGATTTCAGGCTTATACAATATTAACATTACCAAATCTGTATGTTGGCTAATTCACATTTTTATGATAAGAAAGGTAAAAACCACCTTATGAGATAGAAGTTGCCCAATGCAACAATTGAAATCACATGCAGATATAATGTATGGACGGTTAAGAAAGAGACAGTAGAATATCTGCTGATTAACTTATAATGGCAAAATATTATGTACACAAAGTCAAATTTATGAAAATGTAAAAATATAGTTATATTGTTAATCCTTGCATTATATTTACTTCGTATTCATCTATATAAAGATATCTTTATTTGATAGTTTAAAATCTGAAAAAGGACTGCTAAGCTGTGTTATATTATAAAATAAAGAGAGCTTGACTGTATTATCCTGTAATTTAAATGTAAGACCATTTATCTTTATTTACTAAATTTAGTATCAATTTATGTATTTTAATTTATTAACAAATTTGACATTGTTATTTTAGATATTTAATTATTTTTTTATTTCTACTACTGAGACACATAGTGATGTAATGTTTAAACTGCCTTGTTGTTTGTAAATTTGTTGTTCAATGAAGGAAAAAAAACCCAATTAACATCCATTGGCAATATTCTATTGCTGCTTCCCTAAATTGACAGATTGTGGGAGAAAGCATTCAGTATAGATTACAAAACACTAGATATTGCCTGTTGAATACCTTGAATTTTTCAGTTGAAATTAACATACAATATATGAAGGCTCAAGTGATCTCAGTAAAGCTGCTCTGTACCTTTAACAATAAACATTTGTAAAACAAGTAAAACAAGCAAATTATTCATGTCAATACTGTCACACTTTCGTGTGTCTCGTATATATTGTATATTATACAAAGAAATGTCTGTTGTTCATTAGTTGTACCAGAATAGCAACAACAAACTGCCCCTGGCTGTAACTGATGCATTAAGAGATGTATGAAGTACTACAGGTGTGAAATACTCAACTGTTGCCATGGCAGAATAGTTGTTGTTTTGACGTTTAATAGGAGAAGAGAAAACATGCATTTCTGTGGGCGTATGCACAGTAAACCAAATGAGTATCTCTCTTGCTGTTAAGCTGCTGGTACTCCATCGCCTGAGGACCACATTTGTAATTACTGCAGATTGCTTTGATGGATTGGACTCATTGTCCAGTGGGTCGATGGCCTCTCATTAGCAGCACGGAGGACCGACAGATGTGCAGGTGCTTGTAAACAGGGCCGATCTCATAATCTGATGCATGGTTACATTGATCAGATGACAACAGGTATCAAAACCCTTTTAATGATCACCATGGTGTGTGACTCAATCCTATAATGGAATTATCTTGTAATTACCTTGATGTCCCTGACATATTGATTCTGTGCTAATTACTTACACGTAAAGTATGATCACACAAATCGCCTTTATGGTTGACAGCTGAGCTGAAAACAGAACATTTGTGTGTGTGTGTGTGTGTGTGTGTGTGTGTGTGTGTGTCTCTGTGTACATATGATCCACAAAAGGCTTTTATACATGTTTTTTCACATATGAAGTCGTATGACCCAATACCTGTAAACAGACTTTGGCACACATAAGAAATTCCATCAATAATGTTAAGATTTAGATTTGATTACACAATTAAACTAGTTGTATACATTTAAGTCTATATAACATAAGGTTCAGCACCCCAAACATTTTCAAAGAGCCCCTATGACTCTCAGCTGGCAGATGGCACCCAGTTTGAATCCCTGTTTCTGTTCCTCAGCAGGGAAAAACAAAAGTAGTTGCCTCTTTGTGAAACCTCCAGTAAAACTGCCACTGCTTCAAAGCTCTTTGCACTTCTGGCGTTTCGTAAACACTTCAGGCAACCAGGAAGTCTGATTATCTGTGTCACAGCAGGAGTCTGTCACACCAAGCAGCAGGACCAAATTGCCATATCCATTACCAGAATCTCAGCATAATCGACATCTGAATAGCTACTTCTTTTCGATGTCCTTTCTTTCCTTCTTTAGTTTCGGGTTTAAAAGGTTTTGACTCAACGCTGACAGGTTGTCCACTGTCAGCCAAGATGCGGTGTTGTTTGAAAAGCCTCCCTTACAGTATTTAGCTGTCTGCTGTTGAGATGCATGAATGTCTGTAATGTTGAAATATTTTTGTGGCTGCAATATGTTTGCTGCAATGGTGCTCAAGATGTGCTTTTATCGAAGCTACCGAACAAGATAATTGTGTTCCATCAGGCCAAAAAACAAATCTTTAATTTACAGAAGATATCTTTTCAACATCACAGACAAATAACAGTCACATAACAACAATCATCCAGATTAAACAGAAAACAAGCTGTTGGATGCTCTGAGCTTTTTAATGCTAACAAGGGAATAGTAGCATTGCATTGTTTCAACGCTTCAGCTAGATTCCCTCTTTGTTCTTTTTTCCCTCTGTTTGTTTGTTTGAGTGCAAAAGCAACCATTATAAGGTCAGTAGATGAGAGCATCTAATCATCTGTGTGTTGCTCAGAAACTAGTCTACACTCTCTCTGTGTGTAACTGTGCACAAATGCAATGCCTATTGCATTTGCTATCAAGCTCTCAGAGAAAACAAACAATAGGTTTTAAAATCCAGAACAAAACTGTTTCTGTCGGGCCAAATGACACAGTTTTCAGACATGACAGTAAGTGATCTGTCTGCTCTGTTGCATAAAACGTTGCTATTCACATTTTAAAAGAGGCCAATGTGCAGTCTAGCCACAAGTCAGAAGCCAGCTTATGGTGTTTTAAATTATTCATTTTGTTGCTGTTTCATTCGTCTGCAGTGAAAATATAGGCAGAGCCATGTATATTTTATCCGGAACATACTGTATGCTCTGTAGCACACAGGAAATCTTCAATGTCCCCATCTGGTTGGTCTCCTAGTGGGAGCGCTATGATGTCTGGGTCTGAATAGTTTCTATTTTATTTTTGTGGAGCTTCTGAGCTATTCCAACTGAATGTGCCTCATACAAATCATTTTGGTGATGTCCTTCAACATCCACAGGAATCTGAAAGAGAATTGAGAGTGGCTGATGTTTTCTGAGACATCATCAGTCTTTAAGCAGAGATTTTTTTCAGCCCTTTAATGTGTGCAAGACATTAAATGAAAGACCAGTTGAATGCAAACAAAGGCAAAAACATTACAAGAGCTTGTCATATTCAACAAATCTGTGGTGGGCCTCGCTGGCATGTGTCATTTAAGTGCTAACTGGCTCCAAAATAATTCCTCAGTGGGTTTCGCACAATCATGAATCTTTGTACTTGACCTGCACTGCAATGTGACCCGTGCAGTCGAGAGTACACAATCAACATTCAATGAGAATCTTAATCATTTTTAACAAATAGTACAGTGGTTTATTTTATTCCTTCTATCTCAAAGATTAGGATACAAAAACTGATGAAAGCGGTGGTCTGAATGTGTGTCAATCAAGAGCAGTTAAAAGGATAAGGCTTGTATTTGTCTTGACAACAGATCGTGTAAAAGGCAAAAAACAACATTGAAATGATCCTGATGCATCTTATTCCTCTGTGCCATAGAGTTCATTCACTATTTAAAACGCATGAATGAGCCAAACTGGTGCATTGGTTGACATTTTCCTTCATTATGATGAACATGTGCACTGTAGTTTATTCTGAGCTGATACACTGGTTTGCTGCTGCTATCCATCCATCCATCCATCCATCCATCATCAGTAACCGCTTATCCTGTTCAGGGTTGCGGGGGGACGGGTGCCGATCCCAGCTAACATTAGCCGAAGGCCTGGTTCACCCTGGACAGGTCACCAGACTATCACAGGGCACACAGACAACCATTCACACTCACATCCAGACCTACAGGTAATGTAGAGTCATCAATTAACATAAGCTGCATGTGTTTGGCCCAAATTCAAACCAACATGCCGCTGAAATTAGTCCCACAAGTAATGTACCATTTACTCTTGTTTTATACAGTTCCCTTTATAACTGCAGCGCCTATCTGTTTTCAGAAAATAACAAACTTTGGAAACGAAAGAAAGGTTTTTTTTGTAGTTCCTTTTTTAGATTGACATCTTCAGAAGGAACCAGTGACCATGGGGCTGGGAGCCACAGTCTGTGGAAGTCAGAAAGTATTGAGAGTCAGAATGAGGCATTATTGATTTTGATCATTTCAAAGGATTTGTTGACAATAATGAAATATATAATATCACAGATTTTTTATAGATACACTGTGAAAATAGCCAACTCTCCATGTATGTGTATTTATGTATGTATTCTCCAATGTATCTGGTCACCAGAAACTCCGATATCATCCCTTACTTATTTAATCTGTTTACATTTACACCCACACTTAAGATGTGTCTTATTTGTCCCTGTGGCTTGGTGCCTTTGACCAGCAAGGGCTCCCAGGTCAAAGCCCCATAACCATCGCCTGATCAATAATCTATTCTTGATTGTACCAACAAATCACATGTCTAACTCCCACAAGGCCTCACTTGCAAGAGTTAAAATGCCAACAACATCTAAAGTAACAACAACAGAAAACAAAATATTGGATTTTGGGATATTTACGAAATTTAAAAAAGCACCTACAAGATACAACTTATGCTATTTCATTTGACGATTGTATAAATGTTTTCAAAAGACTAAAACATTAATTACACCTAAACTATAAGGTACTTTATATACTGTATCTGCTGAAACACAAGATGTAAAAACATTTAAAGACCAAGCATTTTTCTCAACAAAACAATTCACTTTTTGCAAAAAGAACATAAAGCTGAATAAGGCATTACGGTACATATTTTACATCAGCTGAACATATTGTCAACCATACTGCAGAAAACATTTACAAATGCGCTTTCTACAGCAATGGGGATAAGCGACAGAAATAAAAACTATTATCAAAGATTTTGAATAATTCACCTGACATTTATAGCACTTAGTGTAAATACATGGTTATATAACGATTGATATTAGTAATATATATCAAGTCTAGCTTAATCATACAACAGCTTGACAGCACATTGAAACTAAATAAATCACATACCACTTAATATGCTGTTACAGAGCAATATTATCTTTACCCTTGATATTTAGATGCATTTTTAAACAAATCTGCATTGCTGCAGTGGCAAGATGAGGGACATCGGTTTGTCTCTCAAAATGTGCAAAAATAATGTCTTCTCACTGTTCAAATCTCATCCTGCGTGTGTCCAAAGATCATCAGTGGAAACTTGTCCATTAGCTGTAATATTTTAGGAAGCCTCTTGTTCCTTGCTAATATGTACAATTCAGACTGGCCTCAATGCCAGTTTGAGGTCATTCAGTCAAAACTATGAGTTGAAACAGCAATGCAACATTCCCCTTCAGTTCCTCAGTTAACAGTCAGATGAATATTTTTTGGAATGCTGTGCAAAAAAAACCCAGCAATCTTACTGCTAGAGGAGTACCGTGAGTCAGCTGAACACTGATGTTCATGGTGAATAAATGCTTGAAGCCTCAGTCATCTCTGCTTAATCATGTAGGCCGCATTTTTGTTATTAAAGGCGTCTTTCTCAAGGATCTTTCATGAAGTATCCGAAGGATGAAAGTGGAAAAAATGGTACTGAAACATGGCGCTGTGTTAATACACATTCATTCACCTCCTTTAAAATTGTTCTTGACCTTGTGTGTGGCTTTCGGCTGTAATTATTTCTCCTCGCATCTTTCAGCTAATTATTTTGGTATTCAGGCCCACAACTTTTCTGTTTTTGTTCACTCTCACTGTTCTCATTGTGCCATTTTCAACAATAAAGGTCTAAAACCTGACTGTACACAACACCAAACAAGCGACTAGCAAGTGAACAAAATGTAGCATTTAGCAGCTAAAGAGACAGGTATTTCCCTCAGGAGTTGGTCGCTACCAAAACCAATAAAAGAAGAGTGAATACAACTATTATATTTCGAGAAGCTAGAAACAGACTTAAAGTTAATGATAATGTTCTCTGTAATGGCTAAATGTGTAAATAGGAAAGTTTGTCATCAGCCTAAAAGGTGATTATATGTCAACGTTTATGGCTATTTCCTCTACCCACAAGTGGTCAAAAAAGTGGTTATCTTAGGTTTAATTTGAAGGTGTCACATCAACTGATTGTGCTCCTTTATATGGTAGCCCAATTTAAGGGACAAGACAGTAATTGTAGTAATTAGCTAACATAACTATACATAAAGTCATCGTTTGTTATATTTAGCTGCTGATAAAGTCTGAGACCCACACCCTGTTGACCCTGTACTGCAGCATTAGTCACGTCTTGCTGCTACAGGGGATCTTTGGAATCACTTTGGTCTTCTTGGTGGCATTGTCTGTGTGTTTAGGATCTATGTCCTGCCTGACAATATGATCATTTTTGGAAATGTTTACACATTCCTCCATTGTTCACCTAATATGGATGTGAAGACCTACAAACACCCTTAAAGCTAAGAGTCAGCACTTTAACCTCCTATTTTTATTGTGCAGAAAAAACGATGAAACACAAACCACTATACCAATACTTCCTGACTGCACTCTATGTGTTAGTTCATAGTGTTGCACTACACATACGCTTTATACACACCACTCCAAGGTTGTCCAGTTGTATACTTGTGCACAGGCACACACAGGCATGTTTGTGATCATTGTGAATGGCAATCCTTAGAGAATGGTGTCTCACAAGTTTCATTATATGAGACCGAAAACCCAATCGATAATTTACATAAATAGCTGGTCATAAATCTACGTCTGCTGACTCAGACCCCTGTGGTGGAGAACTGCGTGACCTCAGTCTGGAGGTCATCCTGAACTTGCCCCTCCCACTGATCCATGCCTAGTCAGGCTGGCGGTCTCTGTGTCGTTGCAGGAGCACAAACAGACACAGGCTCCTTTGTGCTATTTCGTGCCCTGGAGAAGCTGTTCTGCTCCAGGCGAGAACGATAGGGCAGGCAGAAATCCCTGAAGCACCTTTTGAAGTTCTCATCCAAGAAGGCGTACAGCACCGGGTTGAGACTGCTGTTGGTGTAGCCCAATGCGATGCACAGATGCCAGCTGGCCACCACCAGCAGGTTCTTGCGGTCAATATCCACCATGGTCTTGACAATGATGAAGATGTGGATTGGAGTCCAGCAGACGATGAAGGCCGCAACGATCACTAGGACCATGCGGGTGATCCGTCGCATGTTCCTGTCCTTCTCTTTGGAGCCGGAGAGCAGACGAACACTCTTGAGCCGCAGGATCATCAGACCATAACAGATGGTGATGACCAGGACGGGAACCACAAAGGCAAAAATGAACACGCAGATTTTCATCACTGTGTCCCAGTGCCACTCAGGTATGGGGAATTTGATTTCGCAAGAAGTGTTTCCTGAGGAGTTAAAACAATTAGAACTTTAATAGAGGGCCATGTGGAGAAGCAAATTCAAGTTAATAACCCAGCTCAAATGTTCTCTTTCACGGCCTGATCACTCCCCGAAATCAACACTTGCCACTAAAGTAGCTAATAAGCTTGTGCTGAAAAGTGAATTTTTTGCACAGTGATGATCATTTTAAGAATTTTTCTTCAACAATAGAAATCTCGCACCTTTAACTGTCACCTTGGTACCAGCCATGATCATCACAGGGACTCCGACGGCAGAGGAGAGGATCCAGATGCAGATGTTGATGAATTTGGCTTTGGCAGGGGTGCGGAAGTCCAAAGCTCTCACCGGATGACAAACGGCGATGTAGCGGTCCACGCTCATCATGGTGAGCGTGAAGATGCTGGTGAACATGTTGTAGTAATCGATGGCGATGACTAATTTACACAGTACCTCCCCAAAGGGCCATGTGCCCATCAGGTACTTGGCACTCTGGAAGGGGAGGGTGGTAGTGGCGAGAGCATCAGCCAGAGCCAGGTTGAAGATGTAGATGTTGGTGGCGGTCTTCATCTTGGTGTACCTGGTTGGTTAGAGGATTAGCATGCAGCATAGCATAGACATTTTACTATGACATTTTATGTATTTTTTTTGACACACTATACATTATATACTGTGACTTTATGATGTTTTTGACATACTCTGTGCTCTGCCTTATTATTTTTTTTTATTATTTTTCCGACATGCTACACAATGACTTTTATTTACATTCTAAACAATTACTTTTAAAACCTTTTTGGACCATATGCCATGATTCTTTTTTCGAACATACTTTTTTGTGACTTTTTATCACTTGACATACTACACTATGACATTTTATTAAAAAGATTCGACACACATGACTTTTTTTTGACCAACTATACTCCCACTTTTTTATGACATCCTTTCTACATATCATACTACCACTTTTCATGGTGTTATTTTGACATACTAAACCATGACTTTCATTCAATGTACTATACTATGACTCTAGGATGTTTCTTAGACATACTATAATATGACTTTATTTATTGACATACTGTACTATGACTTTTTATGTTGTCTTTTCCACATAACATACTACAACTTTTCATTACGTTATTTTGACTAACTAAACCAGACCTTTTTTTAATATACTATACTATGACTTTTTGTGACGTTTTTTCCAAATTATTTTTGGGGTGATTTTTATTGACACACTTTACCTTTTCGACAAACTGTGCTATGGATTATTGTGACGGTGCATCTGATAACGTTCAGACACAAGCAACAGCTAAATGGGCTCTGACTTGGATCGTCTCCATGACTTGGCTTTGGAAGGACTCAGCCAGACTATTCTCCTTTCATGTCTTTTGATTTACTATAATGCATTCATTTTTATGGATTCTGTAAGCCTAGAGTATTGGTAATTGTATTGTTATCTGTTATTGAATAAAAACATTTTCAAAAAGGTTTGGTCTGTTTTATTGGTTTGTAATCCTGAGGGGTCAAAAATACTATACTATGACGTACTAAACTAAAAAGTTATTTATAACATGTTAGGTTTCCATAACATGACATGTTTCCCTGTTCTTGGCTGAGATGGATGATATTGAGCTGCAACTCATGCTTTCCCGTTCAACTAAAGGCTTATTTTTTATTGGATAAAACATTTTCAAAAGGGTTTGATGTGTGTAATCCATGTTTAGAATGTTGAAGGGGTCAAAATTATGACTTTTTCATAATACTTAATAATACGAGTCATAGTCACTATACTATGACTCGAAAAACTACGGTATGGCTTTTTCAATATTAAAGACCACGACTTTTTATGATGTTTTTCGACATACTATACTATGACTTGTTATAATAATTGTAAGACAACATATACTATGACTGTATTTGAAATACTACACCTTGACTTTTAATCAATTTTTTAACATACTATGACTTATGTTAATTATGTTTTTGCAACACTTTTTTCAGCAAACTACACAATTACTATATTATGATTTTTTTTTTTACATACTATACATTACTTTTTCTTGACAAACTGACCTTTTCTTGACAAACTCCAGTGACTTTTTTACTTAACATAATGTACTATAAAAACCATACCATGGCATTTTTTATGGACATACTATACTTTTTAAAAATACTAACTAAGACTTTGATGACTTTAACATGACTTTATCAGAAAGCAAAGAAACTCATGAAGCCAAGAGTCACAATTAGAACTTTGTACCATTAGTATTTAGACAAAGATATTTTAAAAAACTATAATACTATGACATTTAAAAAAACATGTAATTTGTTTAATTAACTATATTGGACATCTATGACTTTTTAAAATTATTTTTGACATACTAGTGATGCATCCAAGAGGCATTCAGGATTAGAACTTTTTTCTACACTTAGGACTTTGAATTTGGATACATGCTCTACCAGATGAGCCACCAAAGGCTTCAACATGCTATACTATGAATTTTTATGACATACTATTCTTTGATTCATATTTTTTTTTTACACATACTATACTATTTTTTCTACATGCTAAAGACATTTATTTATACTATGTCTTTATTTAATTATACTATAGTATGACTTTTAATAACATGTTTGTGACATTCTATACTATTACTTTTTATAAAGTTTTTTCTTCATGCTTATTTTGTCCTTTTATACTATACTTTTTTTCTAATACTTTACCAATACACTTTATGACTTTTTTTAAATACTATTACTGTGAATTTTCTGACATACTATATTATAATCTTTTTCTGACTTCGATATCTACACTTTGACCTCTTTGATGTTTTTTGACGCACTATACTGTGACTTTGAAGTTTTTTGAACATATTATAATGTGATTTTTATTCAACCTAATATACAATTACTTTTTATGATGTTTTTGACATAC
>NC_072468.1:2639630-2662130 GCF_027596085.1 Anoplopoma fimbria
AGAAGCAGAGGACAACAAGAGATTAATTATAGTGTAAAATGTAGGTTTGATGACAGAGCTATAAGCTTCTCTGTTACACAAAGTCTAAGTTATACAAAAAAACAGATCTGATGTAACAGATATTTAAGGGTGAGTGGCTCTGAGTGAGTGCGAGATGAAGGGAGGTGGCAGCGGGGGTGGAGAGGTCACATGGGTTATCAAACAGACACCTCCCTTCACGTATGTAGCAATGAATTCACCCCACGACATCTCCACAGGGCTCAGCAGTACATCCTGGTCTTGACAGTTATATTGCCGTATACCTCCACAACTCTGACACTAAAGCACTGATCACAATTGCTCATTCTCAACAACAATGGGACTGTGGCAAGCGCCGCCGGCATGAAATGACTTACACAGCAGTTCGGGAAGTAAATTCAGTTTCATTTCAGTTACAGCTGTGTGGGAGAACAGTATATGACACCAGCTACTTCTGCAGGAGCTATGATGACATATAGGGTTAGATTAGAGGGCTATCTATCCCTCTAATGAAGTGGGCTAAAAATACTATAATGTATGAGTCCAGGGTATGTGCTCTCTGTAATGGCAGCAGACTGAGTGTACATGATGAGCAATATTCTCTGTTGGTCTCTATCTTTCTGTGTACACAATTTTGAGATGTGGTCGAAATGTGTCGTAAAAGAGAGAGAAATGGATCTGGACATACAGTACAGAAGACGAGATGAAAATAAATGCTGTTGTTGTGGTGTTTATGTTCTCCCCTGGGGGACAATCACTTACGATTTGTACAGGCAGTATGATTAGTCGCATCACTCATCAGCCCAATGGAAACCTTGGGAAGCATTACGCTGCCTAACCGAACCCATCAAATTCATGTCAGGGAAAACAGAGTGCAGACAATTTAAAGTGGGCTTCATGTTGGGGTCTTTCATCAGGATGGAGTGATGATGATGCATGTTTGATTTATAAATGATCAAACAGGAGAAGAAGTCTACTTTAAGCTGCTGCTGATTGATTCAATCTTAATGAATCATTTTTGGAACACTTACAAAACATCTTGCATCGATTGAGCTGTGGTACTTGTTGCACTCGCAGTCTCTTCATATTTTATGTGTTGCTGCTGTTATGATTTAAATCTGGTATCTGGTTGCAATATCTCATGCAAGATAGCATTTCTGAAATGAGCTGGTATACTTCCTAACTTCTGAAAGGTCAGAGAAAAAAGGAATACATACAGTATTATATATCCTGACATTTTATTTCTCCATGTTGCCTGCATCTCTCTGCACATGCATTAATACATTGGAGAAGAACTACAAGAAAACAGATGTGCTGAGGCTTTGGTAAGGTTTCAAGTTATTTGTTCTGCACCTGAGGAAGCTGAAGCACAGCGGAGGACTGAGCCTCTGCTCAACCTTTTGGTGTGAACTTGTGCTATCTTCTTACTCCTGTGTAAGCACGTTCTATTATTCATTTCTATAAACACATTTAAAATTAGAACAATATTTATGTGATTATGTAATTTTTTACAATCACACATTCAAAGATGTTATCATTTCACCTCAGTAATGATACCTTTTAATCAATAGCTCTAGGAGGGTGATCTTTCACTGTTATTGATGCTTTTCTGCAGGACAGAATTTACACAGACTGAAAAGTAGGCAAAACAAGTGTCACAGTGACACCAAGAAACCATAAAATGAAACCTGAAAACCTGACACTACCTTTCACCAGTAATTCTCGGGGAACAGGTCATCCGTATTATTTACAGGTCACTGTCTTCATGAATGCACAAGACATGTCTTTGTCTGATCAATATTTCCCAAATAAACCAGAGTGAAGAAGAAAGAGTCAGTTTCAACAGGTAATAGACTGAAGCAGAACAAACCAGAAGGCTTGTCGTCCTTTACAGCATGGAGGGATTGTACAGCCATCAACCTGATTTATGTTAAATTCTTAAGTTAAAACTTTATTTGGATAGTGTCCATATAGCACACACTGCTTTAGTGACAGAAGTAGCTTGCATAGAGATGAACAGGAACACAATCTTTGACACATCATGTGGTTGCACTTTTATTATTTTTTTATGTCTGTCAGCAGAAAAATAATACACAATTTCCTTTATAAACATGATGGGGCAGCGTGTAGGTTTATGTTTTATTAAATCGAGGAGAAGTCACAGATGCCCTGCTGTGCTCATATGATGTTGAGGTGCAGAACAGAGAGAGTCATGCTGTGGTCTGCAAATCTGTCTCGCACCAACATATTTGTCGTTCATAGTAGTGAAACACACATCTAAACAGAATATTTTAAAGCATCTTCAAGCGTGAGAAATATATGTCATGTAGCGTGTTTACATCATGGGTATTAAAAATAAATACACTGTTGGTGTTATGGCTGTGAAGGAGAGCCAGTTACAGTTAGATTTTTATGTATTTTAGGATTTTGGGATTGTATGAAAATTGTTACCAGGGCGAGGGGGGTCAGGTTTGTGTATTTTTCAAAGGTGGTCTATATATGTCAGGAGATAAAGGGAGGATGTTTCAGCTTTTTCTCATCCCACAGTAAGAGTTGGTTGGTTCACTCATTTTGTGGCTGAATTTTCATTTCTTTATGTTTGCCATGAATGTATTTTTTTGCAACCCCATCTCCTTGAAATGAAGTTTATCCTTAGAAGTTCTTGAGGTAGCGTATACTAATACAATGAATTATTTATTAAATGAACCTCTGAGTGAGAGAATGGTAGGCTACGGGGAAACAGGAGTGTGTTAATAAGACAAGGAAGATATTTTATACGCTCCTATTCATTAAGTCGGATTTAATGTGTAACCTTAATTTCAATTATATTATATTTATTTTATCTCTGTAAATGTTATTTAAATTGATTATTTCTTTAAGATTCAGCCTCTCCCTTTTGATTCACAATTTCTTTATATTGTTCTCAAAATGCAATAACGTATCTTTAAAATGATCAATCTCATATTTGCAAATAAAAATGTATGTGGTTTTGTAATTATTTTGTGTAAATGGAAATGAGCATTGACACAACGATGTGCTGACATATAATCCTTGACTTAAAAAAAGAAAAACATTATGTTTATATTGTTTTCCCAATTATGTTGTAGTTGCAAACATAATTGCTCGTATTAATTAAAGACAAAATGTTTCATTGTATACTGCATCAGAATTTTACTGGTCTCTGATCCTGAGTATGGTCTATGGTTGATTTAACACAAGCACTTTGGTTATGTTAGTGAAAGATCATGGTTATGGAAGGTGATAAACACGTAGTGTCAGACGCTTTCTGTATTAAACCAGACCATCATTTTATTAATGCTGTTATTATATAGGAGTGTTTATTTTAGTGGGAAACAAGTGAAATATGATGTCAGTGAACATTTTACTGATACGTACAGCAACATTTTTGCAACTTGCCACATACATTAATTTACAAAATTTTCTCATTATGTTCAAATGTTATCCAGTTGGCATCATGTTTCCCTCAAAACATATTTTCTTTTGCAAATTAGTTAGTAGAAATGTCTGATTTAGCCCCCCTCCCCACCGCAATCATTTTCATACAGTCTCTTATTTGAGCATAAAATTCACACATTTCTGGCGGCATCTTGTCTTTTTCTTCCTCTAACGTTTTTGTAATTCTAATTGGACAGTGAAAGGGTTGGATAGAGGGTGTAAAATTTTAAATTGGCAACTGCGAAAATTAGGTACTTAGGCTTTTATGAGTCTGTAGACTACTGAGTTGTCGGCACAAGTGGGCAATCACTTAGAGGAAATTGGAACATTGTTATTTGTGTAGTGCTGCAGCATCCTCAGAGAGGTTTGGGCTTCCTACTGCACTTTGTGATATTTTTCTTCATAAACACAACACCACATGGTATAAATTGAAAATGATATCTTACAAATATAGAATTTATTTAGAGTTGGTTGAATGGTTAGAAGTAAATTAATTAGTCACATTCATAGTTTATCACTTCAAACAATACTCATAGCACCAGTGCCTCTGATTGCAAAGTTACTGATGCTTACCAAATCCATTTAGTGTTCTTTCTTAACACCATTAGCAATGTAATAAATCATTCCTTGTGTAAGCTGTGAAAAGTTCTCCCTGATTGCAGTGCTAATCATTTTAAACATTAGACCTCCTCCTGCATGATAGCGTGTGATTGACAGATATTTAAACTCAGTAGCTATAGTTGCTAAATGAAAATCTCAGTCCCTCTCTCAAGATGTTATTTTCATCCGTTTTTTTCTTTCACAGCGGCATTCAACAATTGTGAGCAGAGGATCAGCAGTTTTCAGTTACGCAATTAGTTATGCAACAGCGATTTGTCTGGGTCTAGGACTTGATTTGTTTTATCATTTCTGTATGGAGGAGGCAGTCGGCACAGTTTAGATATGACAAGCCAGAGACAGCAGGCACTAATTGAAAAATGTGTGTAACTGTACCACACCTTGTGTCAGTCAGTCAATAAACACAGAGTTCTGTAGACAAAAGCAGAGCGTCTTTATATGGAGGCTGAGGAAGGGCCAATGAGTCTGATTCATTGTTTCTGTTCAGCAATGTTGCCATGTAATGATGACTGAGTGAAGGCATCAAAACTAAGCATAGAAGAGGCAGAGACAGTTTACAGCCCTCAATATGGGCATCTACTTTATTTTCAAAGATTTATTTTTAAAGGTTCTTCTTCACGTAGGCAGCTCCTAGCTCTGAAAGAGCAGAGTTAGTCATCGACATCATCCACTGGGGGTTATGTGCGATGGCAGAGCTTTTGTCCTTGAAACATACAAAGCCAATTCGTGTCTTGTCACACTGTATGCTGCATGCTGCCCGTTACTGCCAAATTGTAAATTATAACAATATTGGGAGAAGAATTGCTTTGCAGAGCAGGACCGAGTGGTGACGCAGCAAGCCAATATTCTTAGGCAGCTGATTGTGTTTATTTAAATTAAGTTTGTATGAAGAAGAGAATGTCAGTCTGAAACTAAAAATGATGGTTGTGGCTGAAGGTCAAAAAGAAGCACACAGAACTTTAGGACGATGGTTGGGGTCCTACCCATTAGGGTATTAATAAAGTATTTGTTAATTGACTGTACTAGACTAATGTTAACAGAACTGGCTTCATTTACTATGCACCTGAGACAGCCCCTCAAACTATTATGTCTTATATAACACTGCAAAGAGGCACAGATCACATCTATTATACACGTGACCATTAACAGTGTTCCCTGTGAAACTTTCAAAAAGAATGAAAATGGATTTGACTTTTGTTTAAAAAAAAATTAAAACCCTGCTGCAAGTGGAAAAATGTTTAAAACCTATGTATTTTCAAAGAGTACAGGGATCTGTATGATACAAGCTGAGGTCAAGGTCTACAAATCTGCTGAGGATACTCATGTAGGTTATTTAGTGTCGACAGCCAACATATCAATGTAACGTGAAATGTAAGAGCTACTGAATTGAGTGGAGAGTGAAATATGGAGATTAAAGCAGCACAGGAAAAACATGGAGTGGTTCAACTGACTAACAGAAAAATGGATTGAATGACTTACAGGATAAAAAAAAAATAGTTAAAAAAGAGGTGAGAAACAGCGATGAGAGAGGAGTTTGAGAGCAAATGCTCAAATAAGATTGAGAATTTTGCATTTACAGCGTCTGGAAAAGATGTAATACAAGGTGTGAGATAGCGGACTGAAAAAACTAAGTTGGTAAAATGTGGTTGTCAAGGAAACAGCTGCCTAATCTCCATATGAATTCTCCCTGAAAGAGACCCTTCCCCTAATTCTGCCTTTTGCCATCCTCATGGTGGTCTGCTGCCCTCACTGACACGCGCAGGACAGTGACACATACTGAACGGACATGTTTACAGTACAGCAAGACATCGCATGAGTATGAGAGAAACTGCAGTTTAGCTGGACCCCAACTTGAGGAGCCTTCACAACCTAAAATATTGAAATTAAATAAAAAATCTGTAGCGCAGGACAACAATGTGCTTTCAAAACAAGGTAATAGGGTGAGAACAGTGAGCAAGGCTGATTTGGTTAATGACGAGGAGAAGCTAATGTGTGAGTGGATAGATGCTGATTTGTGTAACAGTAACGACCAGAGGGCTGCTTCCAGCTTGTCTGTAAACCTTAAATTTTAGTTAAGTTAAAGGCTATTTAATCTCTTCAGTGGTTAAAAAGATGAGGTGCAGAGTAACATGCAGATGTGTAAAGGAAAAGCTACTGCACTGGCTCTATGCGCCCATGCACACCAAAAAGGTGCGTAAGTTCCAGGTGATATTATAACCAGTCGAGACATTTTTCATTCATACACCACTGAGCAACTTTCATAGGAATGAACGCTGTATCCTGTTCTCTTTATACATCAAGGTAATGCTAGATGACAATAAACACAAGCACAAATAGATGTTTTACAACCTGGCAACTTGAACATTGTTCCTTTCAATTTTTACTGATCACTCACGCATTAATAACCATTATTAACGAGCAATATTTGCATATGTCTGGTGGCATATTTAGCAAACAGACATGAAGGTAGTTTCCACATTCTCATCTAACAATCGACTGGAAACAAATAAGCATATTTCCTAAAATATCAAGCTATTCCTTTAATGCGTATAGTAACTTTGAACCTTTTATGAAGGATGCCTTATTGGAAGTGGGACCAAATTGTGTAATGTCAAAATAGATACTAGAAAACACTGACTTGAAAGATGTTATTTCAACGTTGGTGTCTCGAGGAGAAATTTTTGCATAACATGAATTGACTTTCCTAAAATCACTATAATTCTAGTAGTCTATAAGACTATAATTTGGAAGTAAAAAGTCTACAAAGTTTCAGATGATTCAATGTACAAAAATAAGAAAACAAAAGATGCTGGAGGTCCACTATAGAGTCGATAATGACAGGAAGGTGACCTGACAGGGTGTTAGAGCTGCTCCTCTATGTATGTGTTCACACTGTTCCCAGGTGTAAAAAAGAGGAGGACAGGTCTGAAACAGAAATCACTGCCTGCTCCGACAGAAACAAAGCTAATGAGCTGAAGTGGACTCAGTGTCCTTAACCAGTCCGGAGGATGCTTTAAGGGGAGGTCAAGAAATCAGGAGAGTAGAGATCAAGGAGAACACAGGGCGGGTGGAGTTTGAATCCCACACATTGCAAATTAATCTATTTTTAGAATTCTCATTGAAAATAAATGCTATTCAGGCATTCCTGGTTAATGCAGATGGCTTCAGTTTCTCTGTGTTTATAATTGTCACTGGATGATAGCATTCAAGCTTCTGATGGCCATTGACATTTGTGGCTGTCTGAAGGCCATTGTGTCATTCAGCCTTGAAAACGTTTCTCTATTAAGACTGACCAGGCCATAACTTGAAGGTGTATCACTTGGCTCAATGTCCAGGCACTAGCAGGTAGTGTACTAACAGGTACTGTCGCACAGGTTTGGCCCAGTCTGTCTCCATCTTAAGTGCTCAGCACCAAAAGAGCATTAGCCCCCTTCAATAATTCAAGCACTTTTTAAGATCCCTTTGTGATGAATACTTCTGGATCTGTACTCGTCTGCCCTTCAAACAGAGAGCCTGTTGCATTGTGACTGAAGGGCTTTGAAGCTCTGCGAAGCAGATGGCGTTATTGGATTTGAATGAATGTCTGATGTGGGAAGCAATTCCCCGGATGGAGTGACATATAGCTTGGTTTAGAAAAAGAGCGGTAATATATGATAGAGTTTCTGCAAATCCAGGATTGACAGAGCTTTCCCCGGCGATAGATGAAAAAATGTAACTTTTATTATGATCGTGGGTTGTTGCAGCATCAAACAGTGACATGATAAAGAAACAGAAATGTTTATTTTATTTCAACCATGTCAACAACACCATGTGTGCATTTGCAAAAAGAACTGAATACTTTATGCAGTATAGAACAATGGTAGTAACTGTCAGTAGTAAAGTGCTATCAGTAAATACATGTGCATTATAACCATATTAGGTTAAAGAAGGCCGCCACTGTAGCAACACAGTGAAATAAATTGTTGAATGTGGGACTCTGAAGCAAGATTTAAAAGCGAGCAACAGAGCGGCTAATTGCAATCTAAGCTTCCTGTTTTCTTTCAACCACTAATGTCGGAGCTAAAGCGTTCAATGGGAGAAGGCCGGCTGCAAACCAAAGCCCTCATTAGATCCTCTTTGAGAGAGTGTTGTTAGCCAGAAATCACACTGCAGTGAGATGAGTTAGCCAGGAAAACAGTGGTGAGGATGAACACTGCAGCTGTCTCTTCTCACCCTGACTGTGGTTTCCCTGCTGGTCCCTACAATAACATAGGACAGCAAGTATTTGTGTCTTCCCAGTCGCCACTGGAAATCGACCCCCGAACAGATCACAAGCTCTGTTGGCTCAATACAGCCGAGAAGTGTCATTTGATCGTAGGTATGGAGCTGTAAACAAGTTTGTATCACTACTGTTCTGCCAGGAGGAATTCTCTTGAAATAATGGAGGCATCAACGACACACATCATGATCATTAAACCAATACATTTAGAGACCCTCTTGTCCTCAGTAGACTCTGAAAAGCATGATAAATAAGGACTTCCCAAGAAATCTGATATTATTATGCCATTACATTTTACATTACATTACATTACAGTCATTTAGCAGACGCTTTTATCCAAAGCGACTTACAGGAAGTGTATTCAACATAGGTATTCAAGAGAACTACTAGTCACCAGAAGTCATAAGTGCATCTCCTTTCTTAAACAAGCATCTTAAAGCATAAACCAGAGCAAAAGTATAGTGCAGAGGCAAATTACTACGAAAACAATAATTGCAACAGACTAATACGAATATAACAAGTGCTACAAACTACTACGAATAGGATAAGTGCAGTAAACAAATACGAATTCAATAAGTGCAGCGAACTGCTACGAATACAGTAAGTGCAACAACTAATACGAATGCAATAAGTGCTACGAGGAAGGCTCAGGGTAGTACTTCTTGAAGAGGTGAGCCAGCCACATATACTTACAGTTGTATTTTATTGATTTTATTGTGGACATCTCATATGTACTGCTGACAGCATGTCCACCACAGCAGCATTACATATTCAGAGATTGTCGCAGTTATTTCTCCAAGAGATGGGAGAGAAACACAAAGGAAAAGAACATTGTAACTTGTGAATAAGCTTTCCTAAAAGTTCTAGCATGTTGGGTGAAGACATTCCTGACACAAAAGCGCACTATTACATATATTCATAAACATTTAAATAATTGAAACATCAGCTTTTTTACAATCTCGTGACCCATCGACTGTCGGTCTGACAACAGATAAGTCTCCGGGGGCGAGGGGTATCGGGGCCAAGACTTCCTTTCCGTGTACGGCTAATTGTTTACAGTCCGATTAGTAACTCGAGATGTGAGACTGGAGTCTGGAGTTAACAACGTATACAACTGGATTGTTTCAGAAGCTAATTCTAAATCAATAAAAAGCTAAATTATTGTCAGACAAGAGCCGAGATTGCATTTCAACCAATGTGGTTGGCATCTTTTACTCTCAACACAGACTGTTTACCGGCATTCAACCAAAGATAGCTCGAATGTGATATATAACCATTACTCTTACAGATTCTACATGTAAATGCAGCCAGGCAGCTTTTGACGCTGTTGTTTCAGTTTTTCACCCTCTCAAGGCTCTAGAAGGTTTATTTAATTATTTACCGCAGATCATGAGAGGGGAGCAAAATTTCCATGAGAATATCTTCAGCCTCATTACACATGATAATGGTGTTGATAAGGACTATGAAATGGACATGACATTTTGGGCTTCATTCACAGGCATTTGCATATTGCATGGAAAGGTTGTTTTTATTTGTTGGTCTGATCTAAATTTGATTCAAACCGCTGCACCTGTCTGTCTTAAGTTTATTTATATTTAAAAAAATATATTTTATTTTTAGGTAATTTAGAGAGCCACTAGCTTGGCTGTAGACTCTGGTTGTTTATACCCAGCTATACATCACTTCTTAAATTAACCCACCTGTCTACAACTTAAAGCATCCTATAACACTAGTAATTTTATTGAGTTTATTGATTTCTTGGCAAGTTAAATGTTTTAAAGCAGTCTGGAGAATGCTTTACTTCTTCATGTGTTCCTTTTGGACGGTGGCTTATAGTCTCTCTGTTTTAAGGCTTCAGATATCTCTGTATTAACAACTTAAAGCTCTGCAGTTTCCATCTTGCATGACTACTGTCAGCGTGCTTGACAGGTTGGATCTTTTTGATGAGGTGGAAATAATTTTTTGACCAAATCCTGCGCAGTCAAAGAGAAAGAAAACAGATAACTAATGTGAATTGTAAGCTTAAAAGATGTCTCTTTTTAACTTGTCTGTCACTGTGGGTTCAGTGTTGGGGTATGTAACAAATCATATTATCATGTAAATGACACAGCACCTCTTAAGTGGTTATAGACTCTCTCTCCACCTCCCTATTCGTCTTGTGCATTACGTGATGGTTTTATTGTACTTAGAAGCGAGTCTTTATAGCACTCTATCATGTCAGGCAGCCCTGAAATAAAAGTCAACACAGTCCAGAAACAACCTTGCAGAAGCCAAATGGCGTCCCACAGATTGCCCTCAAATGCTCTCTAGCAGACCACTGTGCGCATGTCGTCCAGGTCATTTCACCCAGAATTACGCAACCATGCATATTATATTAGGTACTTCTTGAACCCACTCCCTTGGCTCCCTTTTTTTGAAAAACATTACTTTCTCCAAACATCTGACAAGTTGCAGGTCCTCAAAGCTTGTTTCAAAATGTCAGACATCTCTCCTGCTCGTCAGAAATCTTCAGGAAATTTTCATTTATAGTCAACATGTCCAAAAATGAGTGTGAGGATATATCAAATAAGCAGGCGTCATACCACATTAAAACGTCAGTTCTCAACAGATTTAGGTGCAGCCAAGTGTCCTGGCTAATAACCACTGAAGTGTTTTCCTCTACAGTATTATTTTCCATCTATACGGATTAAAAGGAAATTGCTTGGATTGGGGATTTTGCATTCCTGAAATGAATACATTTTAAATCAAAGAGGCAGTTGTATATACAGGACGGTGATATTTCTCCACAGTCTGACATGCTCTCTACTTCAAATGCATTTCATCCTACCACTCTTGAGCTTAAGTGGTAAAATGGTATTTGCTTTTTTGACAGCAAAAGGAAGGAGACTGAGAGGGAGGCAGTCGGCTTTAGAGTAGTCCAAAGTTATTGATGATCCATTCTCTCGCCATTTAAAGTCTCTATCATGACATTTTCAAGACAGCAGTAAAGGTGAACATTTAACATTTTACGCCCACTCACAAGGTTATGAAGAGATCTCAAAACATTAAGCGTTCAAATTATGTAAGTATCCTATTTCTGCTGCTACAATAAAATACTGATACAGAGACTGATGAAATGTATGCCTCTTTAGTTTGAACAAACAAGAGCAGATTTTGTTTTTATAAAAACAAAGCTGAGATTGCGAGTGAAGCAATGCCAACATTCAAGAGTGTTAGCCTCCTATTTGAATAGGCAGTTAAATCTGAAAGATTACCTGATGCAGTGATGGTATTCTCGGGAGTTCATTTTTAGAGCGTCACAAGCTTTTAAGAGGACGAGACAGTAGGTGGGAGACAAGAGTGAAGAAAGTTTGGATGCTTAAGAGTCTACAGATGTTCTAAAATTTAGAACATCTGTAGACTCTTAAGCATCCAAACTTTGGAAATGTTATATGAAACTTTTCAATTTAGAATCTAAATTTAGAATCTAAATTGAAAAGTTTCATATAACATTTCCTTGCAGCAGGTCGACATGACACTACTGCTTTTCAGATACATTACAGAGGCAGAAAAAAAAAATCACATATAAGATTACTGGGCTCCAGCTCGTGGACTCTGCCTTTTGTGTGCACTTCACATTCAGTCATTTTCACAAGCTGAAAGAAAGTCGTGATTTCTTTCCAATATGCGACAGACTTTGCTCAAAGTTAGTGCTTGTGTCACTGATCTTCGCTGTGGGTCAAAGGTTGCACACACAGGAACAAACCATGACCTAACATAGTTTCAGATGACACAGGGAGGGCCTGGTATATACTTCATAAAACATGTGTGTAGAGTAATAATGCCCATATTGGTTCCTTGGAACAAGACTCATGCTGAGCTGTCAGGGCGGAGACGTTATAATGGTGTTCAGTAATGCTTTCACCACAACTTCTGGTCTTTTTTTGCTTTAGCCATGCTAAGGATACGACTGAAGGGATGGCGACGTTGGTCGTAATTCTCCTTTACACTTTGTGTTTGATCATGAGCATGATGACACACTAAATAAAATGGTATAATAATAAAATAAAATAACATTTTACCTGCTTTACATTGGCATCTTCAAATTGTCATTGCTGTCATGTTAGCATTTAGGTCAAAGCACCACAAACCCAAAATACAGCCTCGAAGATGGTTGTAAAATATGTCCAGCCACAACCTTATACTGTTCAAATCACATTTATAGTTGAGCTGTTTTGTTCTTTTAATAGCCTGACTAATTATGGTACGTCAGGGAAACTGTATGCCTACCAAGGCTCATTTATTTCCATTTATAGAGTGGCTGCATGCAGCAACAACAGGAGGCTGAGAGGTTACAGACTTATCATAACACTGCAGAGAAACATTTCAGACAAGGAAGACTTATATTCAACAAAGCAATAGGCTTTCAATACCAACAGTATGAGCTTTATAAGCCACATGATGACAAAAGTGATGAATATATTGAAAGAATCAGTGTCTCTCTCGCCTGTATGAGCCTTGAATTTTAGACTTTTCAAGACAAAGTAGACCACAATTAATGTACAATTAACACACAGCTGAGTGCAGTGGTAATGTTGAAAGATTCCAGCAATATCTGTTTTCATCTGACAGAGATGTAATTATGCTGAAATGTTCTGCCATGTAGTGAAATAAATAAGATAAGATAAGATAATCCTTTATTAGTCCCGCAGCGGGGAAATTTGCAGGCTTACAGCAGCATAGAGTAAAGTGCACACAAGAGACATAGTAGAAGAAAGACAAGATAAAAGTAAAAAATGAAAATAAAAAAAACAAGTATTATAAATAAGCAATAAAAAACAGTAGAAAATCAACAATAACTGAAATATTATATTTACAGACAGAAAAAACTATTTTAACTATTATTTAACTATTATTGCACAGTGTAATGTATTGCACAGGTTTTTATTGTCATGTTATTATTGTCATGTGTCATGTGGTCTGCTGGGAGCAGAGTTGGTTGTGTAACCTGACAGCAGCAGGAAGGAAGGACCTGCGGTACCTCTCCTTCACACACCGGGGGTGAAGCAGCCGGTGGTGAAGGAGCTGCACAGAGCTGCCAGGGTGTCCTGCATGGGGTGGGAGGTGTTGTTCATCAGGGATGACAGCTTGGCCATCATCCTCCTGTCTCCCACCACCTCCACCGTATCCAGTGGACACCCCAGCACACTGCTGGCTTTCTTGACAAGTTTATTTATTCTCTTCCTGTCGGCTGTCGAGATGCTGCTGCTCCAGCAGACCACTGCATAAAAAATGGCTGATGCCACCACAGAGTTGAAAAAGGTCCTCAGGAGTGCTCCCTGCACTCCAAAGGACCTCAGTCTCCTCAGCAGATAGAGTCTGCTCTGACCCTTTTTATACAGTGCATTTGTATGATTAGTCCAGTCCAGTTTATTGTTCAAGTGAACACCCAGGTACTTATAAGATTGCACAATCTCAATGTCCTGTCCCTGGATAATGAATGGATGGAATGAATCCTGACTGACTGTCAATGTAAGTCCTGAGGTCTGGTTGTTTTGAAGCAGATGGAGTTATGTGATTGGTTGATGCCTGTATGTATGTGGCAGTGATGGATTGACAGACATGTTCTCAAGAAAAAGACTGCAACATCAATGCTGAGTTTATATCACAGTGTGTTTGATTCACTTGACATGCCGAATGTGTACTGTATAAATTTGTAAGACTTTTCAGAAAAAAAGACACCAAACCGCTAATGTCCCCGTCTGAATGCAGTTCATGTAAATGCTAGGTGTTCTTTGCACACACACATCACTTCAAAGCACGGTGTCAAAAATAAAATACTGGGAGCCCCAATTCTGGAGCATCTGAACACTTGACTGGAAAATCTCATTATGATTTTTTTTTTTTTAAATTAATCCTTTATTACACCTCAGCATGTTGCCTGTAGAGGGGTTTGAACCACGAACCTTGTGGTTGCGGGACGAGCGCTCTACCTCATGTGCCACAGCCACCCCCAGTGTACCTTATAATAACATTTGTCACAATAAATATTTTGATTTATGAGTCAAACTTCATCTTCAATTTCAAAGCTAACCTTTTGCCGACAGTCCCTCTGTATACACAGATTTTTATCTGGAGTCCATTTTAATGCAAGCCTCACAATTATGCAGACATGTTTTTTGTCTTTTTTGTTCTATAACTGGTTGTAAATTCAAGGTTGGGTCTTCTAAATGTCATCTCTCACGCAGTGTTCCCATCAGATTGATTGCACCAAAGTTAAAATTCCGACATCGGCATATAAGTAGACACATGTCGTGCTGTGTATTCACTGTTGGAAAAGCTAATAAGGCTAAGGCTAGAAAGGCTGATAATTAAAATATGAAAATGTGGAAAACCCATCTATCTAAATAAATTTACTTTTATCAAATTTGCAATGATCTCATAAATTATTTGAAATTGAATGAGAAAATGTTGCCATTATTTGAGAGCAATATTCATTTGGGGTATAGTATGAAGAGCAGAGCAGAGCAGCTGCCACTAAGTGAACAATATGGGGAATTATGTTACAGAATAGAAGAAACACCTTTTTATGTGCAGCTGTGAAGGTGAATTTATTTTGCTTGCTTTGAGATTCCAGCATGAAAGAGGGATGATGATATAACACCAATGCACCAGTGTAGAATAACAGTCAGCGTTGATGCTTCCTGAGCTCTGCGCATCAACAGAGGACTTATAATGGTGGAAATGATGCAGAAAAAGTAAATGAATGTGGTTCCAACTGACAGGAAACCAGATGGTAGATACTCAGCCAGAGGGCAGCCAGGAAGCTTTTCCTTTTCTACAGACCATATTTCTCACATTAACATCAAATATTATATTCATATACCGAATGTACAGCATGCAGTCCATTCTCTTTAGGAACACAGAATTGATGGATTATAATTTGCATAACTCAATGCACAAACACAATATTGAGTAATGTTCAGGAGAAAGGTTTGTTTTGTTGAATGGCTTTAATATTGTCACGTTAGTTTTAAGCAGCACTTCCCTTTGGCTTCACCAGCCAGCTGGACTGTCACTAACAAGCAAGCATCTAATTTATTAGTGGTTGGTAACCCGAAGAGAGAAAAATCGAACTGTGGAAACTGATGCTGCCTGCGTTTTGAGTTACGGTGAATTGCTGCCATCTACTGTATGTGCAACAGCAGAACTTCCAACTACTGTTGCAATATTTTCATTAAACACATATTTCTTTGAATTAATATTTATCTGTGCCATGAATGACAGATTTTTTTCCCATATTTATTAAAATGTCAATGTTTATCTCTCTTGAAATATTACTACATTGTAGTTACAGCAAACTGAAGATGAAATGCTCAGTTTTTTTGTCAGTTCAGTCGGACAGACGTAGAGTTTATTGAAATCATTTTTAAAAACTATACTGATAAGAACTTAAAGAACTATAGGAAAACCTTATCATGCGCAAATAAAATGAAATAAAAATAAATATGCATCTAAGCCATTCTTAAAAGTAAAAAGAATATTCTGTCTGCCACAACACATTGATGATGACGCGGGAAGTGACACAGTAAGAATGATTGTCAATTCTTTTTTTTTTATTAAACGTAAGTTTAAAAAGCCATCATACTGATGATTTATGCATTTACACAGCTGCAATATGATGTAGCATATTAACTGGATATTTTTTTCAATCATGACAGCACCATAATCATCATTGTTAACAGTCATCAAACTGATGTTCATGCTCAGTCTTCAATTCCATATAAAGTAAATCCGGGCTATTAGTAGTAACTCAAGTAAAAACTATTAAAACACCATTATCTGTTAAAATCACAGGCCGCAATAATTTATAAACTCCCTCCCCTCCCATTATAGAAAATAATGCAGTTCGAAATGCTCTGAAAAAATGTGGTTTCATCATGAAGGCATCAGCAGAACTGAAATTAAAAAAAAATAACAAGTGTTTTTAAAATTATACAAACAAAAGACATAAGTTATTGAAACAAAGGCCTGGGAAAAACGTACCTTCCAGCGGTTACCACACTCATTGCACAGAACAAATGTGGTCATTGGCTCATCAGCACTGCGTGTCTGCACCTATAACACACACACATACAAGAGGTTTTGTAAGCTGTAAACAATACACACATAGCAGTGCAAAGAAGGGCTCAAACAATGTGGAAAAGGACGTAATAACTTACTTACTTCTAATTACTTAAAGAGTATTTACTCCACTATTAATCGAATAAGATCTCAACATTACAGAAAAATCAATCAATTTATTATTTAAAGGCCTCAACATTACAGATGACCTATCAGTCATCCATTCCTTTAAAAGAACAATACCTCAACATATTTAAACAGTTATGGTATAATCAAAGCAGATTCTCATACCACAGCTAGTAAAGCCGTAAAGTTTACATGTATTGTTTTGCTTTGGCACTCAGACAAACAAGGAGATAGTAATCACTGTATCCACTGGCTCCTCATAACTGCACATACATACAAAATGTCGCTGGGGAAAAAACACTTCTATTATAGCAACACTCTCCTACATCTAATATATAGTTTTACAAGGGAAATCCAAAATAAATACACATTTATATAAACCCCACAAGGTGACCTCCCCCTGGTTTTCTTCCACTTTCTTGCAGTCTGTCATTGGCTGCACACAACCCTTCTTACTACTTCTTCATATAATTGATTTGAACTTTAACATTCTTTCTTTGTCTAACGATTCCTTTTCATTTGCTTAAACTCCACATCAACCCTAAGTTGAATAAAATACAAACAAGAACACAAACACACCTGTCTAAGATAAGGATGTTAACTGCACAACATAGCAAGGGGTGCATCTGAAAAAGCCCCAGTAGGTTTGTGATTGTTTGTGAGTGTCTGCATGTTCATGTACAGCGTGTTTACCTGGTTGTAAGTGCAGTTCTTCTTCCTGCATTTGCCGCACTGCAGCAGGTCGGTGGTGGTGCCACCAGTTTTGGCCATTTGGTGCTCCCTTATGGCCTCCTGGGTGAGAACGTTCCTCAGCTGTTTCAGCTCATCGCTGGCCATCTCCTACATAAAGCCAAACATGTGACACAGTGGAGCAGAGGGACATAGAAGAGTGGCATGAAAATAAATCCGGGCATCAGGAAAGGACTTCATAATTGGTTTAGTATGCAGCTACAGTGTTCGGTACCTCAGAAGACATGCTGGCGATGCGGCTCAGGTCAATGCTTCCAGCAAGGACGTTTCTGCGAAGCCCAGGGTTCTTCGGGTCCTTCAGGTTGCTGATGCGGCTGCGTACTCTGTTTTTATATTTCATATCTGTGGCCTTTGTCTCCTGGTAGATATGTGCAAACGTGCAGTCAAGGTAGATCTCATCATAGCAATCAAATGTCAAAAGCAATACTTTTCATTGGGGTCGTCACTGAACGAACATTTTAGTCAGACCAACCATAATGGCAAATAATAAGCTACATTGAAGGATATGATCTTCAATCTCTGCAGCCATGCTGTCACAGTTTGTTCCAAAATCCTTGTAGTCGTCTGTGAAGACCAGAAAAAAAATCAAGTCCAACTGTACCCTACAGTGACATTTGTGTGCGTTGCTGCCAAGTTCACTATTTTTATATGTGTTACTTTGTCAATCTATTTAGAGCACATCAGCTGCAGTAGTGAGTACTCTCAGTAATAAAGTGTAATCTTAGCCTCACTGTCTGTGCGCAGGGCAGCTGCCAACAGGTCAATGCACTTGTCTCTGACGGAGTCTCCGGTAGAGATGTGAGGAGGCAGTGGACCCCCCGCAGAACTGAAGCTGGGTGACATCGGGCTGGTCGGGGTGGTGGGACTTTTAGGGGTATCGATTTTGCTCTTCCTGCAGAAAAAGACATCAAAGCATAACAGAGCAGAGTGTGTGAAGCCGCACATCTGGTGCATTTGACCTGATTTGACTTCAGGAAGGAGAGGCGTTACATTGGTTTGAACTCAAGCCTTGGGTTTGAACTAGTGATTTTTTTTCTGGAGCTGCACTGAATTTTGTAACTGTTTAAAGTACATTTTTGACATTAAATCTTACTTAATAGACGTTTAGGATTAAACTGAGGCCCTTTCCACATGTCAACTGGATCCCATTCAACACTGTTCAATCAGCCATTTTTTGTCCATTTAGAGAAAGCGGAGCACATCAGAATATGATCACCTTATAAAGTTGTAATGCCTGATGTGTTAACAAACGATTTGCCGATTTAAACTTCCAGCATGCGTACCATCAGCATTGATTACGATCTGTGCTTTTGGATACCTTTGTTTTCACCAAAAAACATCAGTCTGCTGGTGGTAAACAAGGCTGGTGAGAATCCTTAGAATGGGCTGTAAAACCAAGAAATTAATCTGAAAGATGCTAAAACAAGCTGAAGGGAAACTGCATTGTGATGTGATGTTTCTCTGCAGCAACACCAAGTTCATTAGCATCGGTCTTACATTACATGTTAACTTAAAAAAAGCTAAATTGAATATAGAATAATCATGAGTATCATCAGCATAAATTACAACAAATAAAATCATATTGTAATACCTTTCAATGCTGTCAGCAGAGGGCTTCCTCTGTGGAGGTCCAGGCAGAGAAGTCTTCAAGCCGTGAGACTCTCGTCTACGATATAAAGTCAATAACGTCATCTTTTGCTTTCCATTGAAACAACGCTGCAAATCTTTAATGAAAAGAAATGTATTTACCTTTCAGCTGTTAGCTTCTTTGCTGGTGGTGAGCTGCTTTTCTTTAAATCAATGGATTCGCGTCTACAGTTAAAGTACAGTAAATCTGGTTTTATTGACAAAGTTTATTTCTATTTCATTTCCAAGTATGAGTGAGATTTAAAGTGTTGCATGCCAGTCCTACCTGTCAGGTTTGGTGTCAGACAGTTGACGTTTCACAGTCTGGCCAGGCTTGGAGTCGCAGGAGTCCTTCCTGCAACAAAACATGGGATTATGTCAGACATGAAGTGGCGTGGATGCAAATGCAATGTACAGTGGAATATATTTTCCTGCTTTTGCACACCTGTGTTTCTCTTTTTTGACATCCAAACTGGGCTTTTTGAGAAGTGGCGGTTTAGCGTCAGATGAATCTTTCCTGACAAAAGGAAACATTTGTTTGATTCTCAAACAAATCCACTCACAGAAAGTCCAAGTATTAACAAAAGTAAGCTCCTCATGCATTAAAACTTTCTTAGATCTGTTTGAAGAAGTTCAAGTCAAAACAAACCGCATGTTTCACAGCTTAACAAGCATTTTCACACTAATGACTGGCCAACCTTTCTCTCTTGGCTTCATCCGAGTGTCTTTTAGGCCCTTTGCTATCCGATGAGTCTTTCCTGCAAAAAGAAACAGTCTTTGAGCCAACAAAATATCTCCATATAGAGCTTTTTTGGCTTGATTTTCTAATTGGTCAGGATTTTTAAGCAACGGGAGAATAATAGTGAAGTAGTGGAAAAATATAAACCTTTATCTGACTAAATTCTTCCTTTAAAATTATTTCAATCTACAGGTTATACAGACAAAACTGTTCAATAAACTTGAAATTCAAGTCGTAAATATCATCATTCAATATTTCGTCTGTATCCATGTAAAAAGAAAAAGCTTCATTGCTGATTCAACGCTCATAAGGACTACATATGGCATTCTCATCATGTATTGAGCCTATATTTTGTCTAAAAATAAAGGGAAAAAGAGATTGCAGTCTGATGTTACTGATCCCCCAGACACAACAGTGTCAAGGATGAATGAGAGACAGATTCATTTCAGATCCCGGACCTGTCTCTCTTCACGGGATCTGACGTCTTCTTCTGTGGAGGAGGTTTAGAGTCTGACAACTCCTTCCTGCTGTGACAAACAACACAAGGATTCAATGCAGAGAAGAAAACTCTGAATGAAATCAATCTATTTTTCCAAAATAACCTTCCAGACACTTAAAAGGCGAGGACTACATGCGGCCTGTAATGAGAACTCATCTGATCCAGACCTCTCCTTTTTCCCGTCCAGTGAGGGACGCTTCAGGGGAGGTGGTGGGGGGTGAAGGTGAAGAGCAAGTGGTGGAAGAGGAGCGTTGGGGTCAGGAGGCTCTTTTCTAAATGAGAAAACATCTTTGAGCTGATCTGAGTCACTTCTTGATGCAGCACTTATTCATGTCTGGCAATGCAGTGGGTATGCAGACCCTGACCTGGGTGGAGGAGGATGAAGGTGAAGAGGAAGAGGAGCAATTGGAGCATTTGGGTCCGGTGGAACTTTCCTGATGTGAAAATTAACATTTGTTTGAGTTTCCATAAAAAATCTCACACTAAACTCACTCAAACATGCACCAAAGCATGCCTGACCTCTCTTTCTTTACTTCCAGCGAAGGTCGCTTAGCCGGCTGAGAGGTGGGTTGAGGAGCATGAGGACCAGGATGTCGGGATGAAGAGTCTTTACTGTCCTTCCTGAACAAATGCCACGAGAGCATAGATCAGAGCGGTGCAACTCAAGAGTCACAAATGCTATTCAAGCTTAATTCAGAATGTGTTTAATAATGAAACACCTGACCCATTATAGCATGCACCATGCACAGTGGTTAACCTGTTAGGCCATGAGTCTGGGTGTAAAACTGTAGGAACAAATGTCAGGATGTATGAGTGACTCAGAAACGGTTATGTCATGCAGTAATATTTCAGTCCATCATGCTCCTCAGCTCGGGCGATGCAAGTGTCCTGACCTGTCTTTTTTCAGGTCCACAGAGGGGCGTTTGATCGGGAGAGGAGGCCGAGCAGGTCGAGGGGGAGAGGGGAACCGGGTGGGATAAAGAACATTGCTGTCCATCACTCCCCTCCTGAAATGAATAATTCAATCTGAAGCTCTGCAGGCATGTTTTCGATGTGTAATAATCAGTTTTTGAGCCACCTCCCTCTCACCTTTCAAATATTGGTTTGTGAACAGCGGGGTTCTCTCTCTGGGGCTCACTCGGCAGTCTCTCCCATTGGGGTGAGTGTATCGGCCTCTCATGTCGGTTTTCTTCTCTGAGTTTGTCCTTTCTAATGTCGTCTGTGTAGCTGTGCCTCTTTGGCTCTTCAGGGTGTTTTTTCTTTTTGACTGCTTCCATGCGTCTCTTCTTTGGTTCTCCTAATGACCTTTCCTGCTTTTGTTCCGGCTTGTGTCTCTCACTCTGCAGGTCTTGCATGTGCTTCTGTTTTTTGTTATCCATAACAGGAAGAGTATCCTCTGCATATCCTTGTTTTTTGGGTTCCTCTAAATGCTTCTCTTTTCTGATTTTTTGGTGATATTCCTCCTTTTGGGGCTCCTCCAGGTTCTTTTCATCACTGGGGTCATCTGCATGTCTCTTTTTGTGTTCGGCATTATGTTTTTCTTTTCCGTTTTTGTCGGGGTGTTTCTTGTCAGGATCTGAGTCGTGTTTGGGTTTGACATCAAGCCTTTTGTGACTAACAGAAACAAAGAAAGTATCATCTTTACCTCTGTTTAAGAGCCTGCAAACATTTACTAGTTAGACTTACCGTTGAAATGTTGTTGCCATGCAACATAGGCCCCATTTGGAAATGATTAAAAATAAACCAACAGGCCATTTGATGAGCTAGCAGGATCTTGGTCTCTTAAAGTATGTCTTTACTTTGTCCTTCATTGTATGGGTTGACTGATGTTGACGGGTGATCTTATTCTACTTCTTCAGTTGTCACACTGTGGCTGAGCTGATGATACTCAGTAACGGTAAACAGAGCTCTTTGTTAAAACTCATAATACAATTTTTAAATGCAGACACCTCTACAGAAAAAGACTTCAATTAAAAGGACCAGTGAACAACACAGGTAATATTGACGTCCATCCTACCTTCCCCAGAGTAGTAAATCCAGTCCGAATGGGGCATTAAAAGAGAATTCAGATGAAAACGTCATGAAAAAAACAATAGACAGACATCAACACTTTCATAGCTTCTTTATAAATGTCCTATATTTGCACTTGCAACTATGACAAACTTGAAAAATAACCACACTACAGCCTCAGTAAAAGGAGCGTGCATCATCATGTGCGCCCACACTCTAAGGTACATTTCTAACGTCCTTATCTGAACAGATGAATACGTCTGATGGTGTGTTACTAGAAAAATCTGACATGAAATG